>NW_027508754.1:180000-185000 GCF_051911475.1 Siphateles boraxobius | reverse complement strand
ATGGTGAGTTGCTGTTTTTATTTGCATATTTATGAGGTTAATGATAAGTAAATGTACAAGTATTATGTGCACTGATCATGCATTCTTATTTAACTATTCTGAGGCTTTGGAAATTTGTGTTTCTCTGTTCGTCAAAGATACGGTCATAGTCTTTTTCTCATACAATCAGAAATTATATTGTTTTTTTTTAACCCTGAATTAAAATAATATTGTATCCTGTTTCATATTTCACACTGTTTATACTTTTATGCATGGTTGGTAATTAATCTTGAATTAGTCAGGTTTGAGAAATCCTGCATTTCAGTTCTTATTTGCATATTTATGAGGTATAATGTGCATTGATCATGCATTCTTATTTAACTACTCTGCAAATGTGGAAATCATATAGTGTCCTTGTTTTTAGTACAATTTTTAGCTGTTTCTCTCAGATGCTGAAACTAAACGCAGTACGTGAAAGTTTCTGTACAAATCTCATTAATATTTACGAGGCATGCATTAAGGCAGTTTATGATTGGTTGAGTTTTGTGAAACTTGCTGTACTGAATTGTTTCACTGTTTTTTTTTCCAAGGGCTTAAAGCAGTTGCGAGATGTAAAACGTAGGTTGACCCAGGGTTAAAATGTTCCATTATTCAGGGTTAACCCAGGGTTAAACCTAGTGTGAAAATCCCTATAGTATTTCACCCTGTTATTCTTGTATTTATTTGCGTTGTGTGTCAGAGTTTAAGGTCTAATCGAATCAGATCACCATTCAGAAATCAATCATGCCAATCAGGAACACATGCAGAATAGAAAGTGCTTACTGAACTGACTCTGGGGGTTTTTACCTTTTATATCGGCATTTTTTTTTTCAGCCTTATTAGATGTATACATTCTTACATTTTACTCAAATTAAATCAGAATAATCAGACTGGCTATTACCAATTAAATGAAATCAGTATAAACAAAATTTTTTTTGCCCAGCAGTAGTAGCACAGAAGCTGCATCTAAAGCAGCGTTAAGATGTATTTACATTGCAAAAAAATATTTAAGCATAAATAATGGAATTTATCATGTTTAATTCAAGAATTTCTGAGTAAAATAATTTTCTTCACCAATTTTTTTCAATGTAGTTTGATGCCAAGTCACTGTGGTAATGACTGAGTCATTGAATCATTCATTCAACCGATTCGTTTAAACCGCTGATTCATACAGAAATGGAGCAAGTGTCTTCATGAATGAATCATTGTTCAAAAACACTGATTCATGCAGGAACGAATCACAACTGTGTCTCCGGCACGAAACGGTTCTGTTGTGGCTTTTTAAAAAACAATTTTAGTGAAATTAAGCAAAAACAAGACAATATTGACAATACTGTATCTAAAATATAACTCACAATATTAACTTTTTGTTTATTGACCTGTTTTATAAAATCAATATCACATTTACAGACATGCTGATATTTTGGAAAAACAGCATGTTTGCTTGGTGTGATATTGCTTTACTATATCATAAAGCAATATAAGAAAAAAGCTTCCACATTGTTAAAACAACAGTTACGATACACATCACACACCCTTATGTCTTGTCTGTAATGTGTTTGTCAGCAGCTAAATTCAGATGCAGTGTGTGACCGTCCTCAACCCATATTCCCTGCTGCAGACTCAATGTGGGACAGGGCAGGATTCACTTAATGCGGCCTCATTGAAAATCAATATCAGCGCTGCAGGTTGTCTTGTTCCTGCTACTGACCTCAGTGATCATTGTGAAGGTGTGAAGGCGTGGCTTAAGTGACGGGCGTTTGGTGACGAGCCTCACCTCACCTCACATGACCTTGACCTGAACATGTGCTCTTTTCTCATGTGCACACACTGTTAGGGAGAAAAACTAGTGTTGCTAATTAATTAAATAAATAAATATATATGTATATGTATATAATTAAATATATATATATATATATATATATATATATATATATATATTATATAATATTTAATTAGTACAATTACTTTGTATTACATTATTAATCATATTATTATTTTTTTGAATGTATTTTTTTTTACCATTAATAATTTTTGGTAAATATTTTGTCTTCCATTATTATCATTAGCATATGGTAAAATGGATTGCAATATCTTAAATAAATATACATTTAATATTTTATATATATATATATATATATATATATATATATATATAATATAATATATTTACAATATATTTATTTTTTTACCATTAACTTGACCGTTCTTTAAGTATAAAGCAAGCAGCTTTGGAGGCTAAAGTTTTAAAGGGTGGCATGCACAACTAATAATCAATGTTATTCATCATACCGTTTGTTGTGAACATGCATGCATTATTCACATTGGCATCTTCTGTGTTTGCATTACAGTTAGTCAAGTGTGCTTTGCATCAGTTTGGGTTTAGAATAATGTCTCTCAGCTGTACGTGTGGATGCATGACTGCGCAGGTGTCTGACTGTTATACTGTGATATTTCAGCAAATAAAAGTATGCATTTGGACCTGTTTTTAACACTTTTAAAGACTTTGAATATATTGCACAGTTGCATGAGCTACTTTCTAAGATACTTTGCATTGCATTTGAGCTTGACAGACCCTGCTCGCGATCTGATTTGTCGTGCATTTGGTTTAACATCTCCTTTTGTTTTGGACTGAAGATCAGACAGACTTAAATGGCACGAGGGTGCCTTTTTTTGGAGCTTGACAGATGTGATCGATTTGCACTGTCATTGTGAGAACATTCATCAAAAAATTCTCCATGTTGGTTCTGATGACATGAGGGTGAGTAAATGAACTGTTCCTTTAAAGAGCTGCGAATTATAAAAGCTGGAGCTCCAGGGCCAGAAATAGAAATGAGGGTTGAGAGTAAGATTGGGACACCGAGAGGGAGGAGGGCGAGCTCTATTAGAAGTGATCCCATGGGATGCTGGCAGGAGAAATGTATAGATGGATGAATAGAAAGATGGATTTTGGATCATGCATGATTGAATTCGTGGCAGGGATATTATATCGCCCTTATATCGCCCGTCCCGCTGCTCCTGACCGATTCGTGACACTCTCCAGCCCAGCGGGGGGCAGACACGCTCTGATATATAAAAGGCCTTTCGAAGGACGTCCAAATTGTCATCCTGTCTCAGTCCATTTGAAATCTACACGGTTATCCTTTGTTGTCCTCGTGCACACCCACTAATTTGGGGATGCTATCTCTGTACTAGATTTCTCCAAGTGTTACTGTTTTCTGCTCCGATACAGACTGCAGTGTGGTGAAATTGTGTTTTATACACATTTGCTGTGAGTTTGCAATGATAATTGTGTTCATTTACTCATCTTGGCTTTCTTCTTTCATGGAAAACAAGAGATGTTTAGCAGTTTTCAAGCCCCAAAAAAAGACAAATAGCCCCAAATAAGTCTTCTGAATCCACATAATGTAAAGTTAATCTATGAACCACTGAAGTTCATGTGCATGTTCTTCTATGGTATTGTGTTGCGTTTCTGACTGTATGCCAAAACGATTTTAATTTCTCCTGCATAATTTGCATTATGTTCATGATTTAAGTCTTCATGTTTCAGATTATTCATAATAAATGTCAGAACTAATGTGCAGGTTCTTCTACAGGGTCTATTGTACCGTGTTTCTGAATATACTGGTTCAAATATGTAAATAATATGTTCTTGCACATATTTTAAACGCATCAGATTTTAACAGAAGATGGCATGAATCTCAGCAAATAAAAGCATGCATTTTTTGTCTCTGTTTCTTGCAGAACACTATTGCATGACTTTTGAAGATTTTTGTTATTGCACTTTTGCATGAAGCTGTTATTAATGGTGCTTTTGCATCGTTTGTTGTCATTTTTGGAGCTTGACAACCACTGATCACAATCTGCTTTTTCATGCATTCTGCTTAATAAGGTCTCCTTTGTACACTGAGACATGCAGCGAAATTCTGTGACATTGCATGTTATACTGACAATTCCATTTTCATGACTGATTCTATGATCCCGTCCATGGTTTCCACATCGTGGCAATCAAAGGGCTCTACCCATCAGATTGGAACTTTTTTCAATGTAATTTAATTTTAATAGTTTATTTAACAGGGACAATGGACAGTACATGACTGCCCCAGAATTCGAGTTAAATGTCCCTATCTGGTGATTTACAGCAGCTTTTGTGTGCAATATTATGCAGTTGTATTCTTCCTTTTGAGTTTTGGCTACAGAAGAGAGCTGTGTGGATTTGCTTATGTTGGACGTATGCTTGAACAGACTAGGCTTGAAGCGCACACACACTCTCACGCGTCGACATACTCAGCACATGTCAGATCGCCAAACACCCGCCGTCTGCACTAGCCAAGGTGACACTTTAGCACTGTAACTCTCCGACTGCGAGAGAGAGAGAGTAGATCTGACGTCTACAGTCCTGTCTCGCACTACAGACTCCTCACACTGCGCCCTTGGCTATCACACTTAATGCTGGGTCGTTTTAACCCATGTAGCGGCCAAATATGGAAAAACTCAACCATTGGTTTAAATTTTAAACCCAACGGTTGGGTTTGTTGTCCATATTTTACTACAGCATTTTCAGTGTACACTTTTGTAGTTTGTTGGATTTGTTTTCCCCCTTTATGTTCACTTATGATTAGTCAAGGTTTGACCCAAGCATTGGTCAAATATGGACAAACTCAACCATTTGTTTATATTTTAAACCCTACGGTTGGGTTTGTTGTCCATATTTTACTACAGCATTTTCAGTGTACACTTTTGTAGTTTGTTGGTCTTGTTTTCTCCCTTTATGTTCACTTATGATTAGTCAAGGTTTGACCCATGTATGGGTCAAATATGGACAAACTCAACCATTGGTTTAAATTTTAAACCCTACGGTTGGGTTTGTTGTCCATATTGTACACAAACTTGGGTTGAAACAACCCAGCATTTTTTAGTGTACACTTTTGTAGTTTGTTGGTCTTGTTTCCCCCCCCTTTATGTTCACTTATGATTAGTCA
>NW_027508754.1:152500-175000 GCF_051911475.1 Siphateles boraxobius | reverse complement strand
TGTCTCTCTCTCTCTGTCTCTCTCACTCTCTCTGTCTCTCTCTCTCTCTCTCTGTCTCTCTCTCTCTGTCTCTCTCTCTGTCTCTCTCTCTCTGTCTCTCTCTCTCTGTCTCTCTCTCTCTGTCTCTCTCTCTCTGTCTCTCTCTCTCTCTCTCTCTCTCTCTCTCTCTCAATTCAATTCAACTCAATTCAGAAAGCTTTATTGGCATGACAAAAAAAATACATTTTGTATTGCCAAAGCATCAAAACAACATAGAAAATGATTTAGAACATTTAGTACACAAAAATAATAATACTGATATCATAAAACAATAACAATAAAATAAACAAATATTAATAAATAAAATAAAAGATTTAGAAATCATCTATATAAACCCCCCCCCAAAAAAAATAAAAATAAATAAATACACAAAAGCAACCGATATTGAACATTATATACATGTGTGTAGGTCTTAGGCTGTGAGTGTGTGTTTATTGGGTGTTTGCTGGTTTCTGGTCGTCCCTCAGGATGTGGCAAGATGCTACAAATTTTGCAGCTATATTTGAGCATTTGGCTTCTTCGCCAAGGATGAAACAGAGTTTTTGGGTTGGGTTACAGGTGTTAAATTGGGGAAATATGTTATTAATTTTGGGGTAATAGTGGTCTCTGAGATGTTTATATTTTGGGCATTCTGTGAGGAAGTGCAGCTCGGTCTCCGTCACTCCCAGGATGCAGTGCGAGTCTGTCCTCACGGGAGAGTCTGTCTGTCTGCGGCGGCCCGTCTCTATGGCCAGACTGTGCTCGCTGAGTCTGTACATCGTCAGTGTTTTCCTGAGTCTCACATCACTCACTGTGCTCAGGTAGTTCGCAACAGTGTATTCTCGATTTAGTGCCAAATAACATTCCAGTTTGTGTTGGTTTTTAATGGTGTTTGTCCAATGGGTGATGTACTTGTCTTGTTCTGTGGTGATAATTTGTGCGGGCCGAATGTGTGTGAGTGTGTGTGTGTGCTGAGGTGAGCTGATCTCTGCAGGAGAGAGCTCAGTCAGTCTCAGCACCAGCTGACACAGGGGACTCCTCGTTACGCTCAGCTCTTGGTGTTTTAGGGCTTTGTAATGGTATGTGTTGGGGTCGCTTGTTTTTAGGTGTTTCCAGAATTTGATGGCTCTTTTTTGGATGTTTAGAAGGAGAGGGTATTGGCCTAATTCTGCCCTGCATCCGTTGTTTGGTGTTTTTCTTTGGACTTTGAGTATTCGTTTACAGAAATCTAAATGTAGAGTTTCAATCGGATGTTTTTCCCAATTTAAAAAATCAAATTTGATAGAAGGACCCCACACTTCACTGCCATATAAAACAATTGGTTCAATTATTGATTTGAAAAGTTTGAGCCAAATTTGGATTGGGATGTCAATTTTGATTGATCTTTTTATGGCATAGAAAGCCCTTTGAGCTTTTTCTTTGAGTTCATTCACAGCCAAAGTAAAGTTGCCAGTTGGAGTTATTTTCAGGCCGAGGTAAGTGTATGTTTTTGTGCTCTCAATGGTTCTGTGTGATAGTGTGAATGTGTGTGTTGGTCCCTGAGGTCTGGAGCGTTTCTGGAACATCATGACTCTAGTTTTCTGGAGGTTGACGGTCAGGGCCCAGGACTGACAGTAATCCTCCAGCAGATCCAGGCTGTCCTGAAGCCCCTCTTTAGTGGGCGACAGGAGAACCAGGTCATCTGCGTATAGAAGACACTTGATCTCTGTGTCGTGTAGAGTGAGACCTTGAAAGGGAGCATGTTCTAACGTATCGGCTAATTGGTTGATGTAAATGTTGAAGAGGGTGGGGCTTAAACTGCAGCCCTGTCTCACTCCGCGCCCCTGGGGGAAAAACTCGGTTCTTTGGTTTCCAATTTTGACTGCGCATTGGCTGGCTGTGTACATCGATTTGATCAAATCATAGAATTTCCCCCCTATTCCACTGTCGATAAGTTTTAGGTATAGTCCTTCGTGCCAGATTGAATCAAAGGCTTTCTTGAAATCAATGAAACAAGCAAAAATGTGTCCTTTGTTTTGATGTACATATTTGTCAATTAGTGTTTGTAGTGTAAAAATATGATCGGATGTGCGACATTTTGGAAGAAAGCCGATTTGGCATTTACTCAAGGCATTGTGCTTCATAAGGAAGTCTAAAAGTCTGGAGTTTAAGATGCTGCAGAGAACCTTCCCCAGGTTACTGTTCACACAGATGCCTCGGTAGTTGTTGGGGTCTAATTTGTCTCCGTTCTTGTGGATGGGGCTGATGAGGCCTTTGTTCCAGATCTCAGGGAAGAACCCTACACACAGAACATCATTGAACAGTTTCAGCATGGCCAGTTTGAAGCTTTGGTCTGTGTGTTTCAGCATCTCGTTCAGGATGCTGTCAACACCACAGGCTTTCTTGGGCTCAAGGACTCCTAATTTTTCTTCCAATTCTTTCATTGTTATGGGGAAATCTAAAGGGTTTTGATTTTCTTTAATTGATCTTTCCAAATTGTCTAGTTTATTATTTCATTTTGTTTATAATTTTGAATTTCAGTTGGGCTGTATAAATCTTGGAAGTGTTTTTTCCACTTCTCCCCATCTTGAATCGCCAGAACTTCTTGATTTGGTTTGTATAACAATTTCCATTTATCCCAAAATTTGTGTGAGTTTATAGATTTTTCAATTTCTTCAAACTGGTTTTGCAGAAACTGTGCTTTTTTCCGCCGGAGTGTGGCTTTATATTGTTTTAGTGCCTCACAGTAAAGAAGGCGGAGGTCCGGATTATCTGGTTGTCTGTGTTTTTGATTTGATAAATTTCTGAGGTTTTTTCTCAGAGCCTTACAGTCCAAATCAAACCATTTGTCTGTATCTAAATATTTTTTCTTTGGTTTAACAATGGACAAATTACTTTTTTGTGCTGTTTTGTAGAATATGTTGTTTAGATCTTGTACTTCCTGATTGATGCCGAATTGATTTTTTGGGTATTCCTGTATTTGGAATGAATGTATGAGGGATTGTATTTCTGAAGATTCAACAGCAGTGCTGTAATTAGTGCCACTGTTTTCAGTCCATTTGAAAGACATTAATTTGCTCATTTGATACGGGGTCCTAATTGGTTTGGGTGATGTTTCAGATTGCTTTAAATAGAGGATGATTTGGCTGTGGTCTGAGAAAGGTTTGAGGGGTTTGACTGTGAATGCTCTCAAAGAGGAAAGGTCTAGATCTGTGATGGCATAATCTACAGTGCTGTTACCAAGAGCTGAGCTGTAGGTGTATCGGCCGAGCGAGTCTCCTCGCAGTCTTCCGTTGATGATGTACAGAGCCAGTCCTCTGCAGAGCTGCAAGAGCTGCCGTCCGTGAGCGTTCACGGTTTGATCGCAGTTTTGTCTGCTGGGGTAAAAAGGGTACAGGTCGTTATTGCCTGTGATGAATCTGGTCCCGTGCGATTCTATGAAATCGAATTCTGCTCCTGTTCTAGCGTTTAAATCACCCATAAGCAGCACATTTCCCTGGGCCTGGAAATGGCTGATTTCTCTTTCTATATTTTGGAAAGTTTCCTCTTGGAAATATGGAGACTCGGGGGGTGGAATGTAAATTGTACAAAGGAAAACAGGCTTAGATGCTGAAATCATTCCTTTTTGTATCTTAAGCCACAGGTGGTGCTGTTCTCTTTTGATTAATTCTATGGCCAGTTCAGATTTGATCCATATTATCATCCCTCCCGAGTCTCTCCCTTGTGTGACTGACGTGAGTTTGACTGATGGTAATATTATTTCTCTGTATCCTGAGGGACAGCCAGTGAACGCATCTCCTCTACACCAGGTTTCCTGTAAGACGATGACATCTAGGTCTTGGAGTTCTTTCATAAAATCAGAATTTCTACTTTTTAGGCCAAAGACTGAGGAGTTTAGACCTTGAATATTCCACGTAGAAAAACTAAGTGATTTCATCATAAACTTTTAAAATAATGTGTATGGTATGTTTGCTATTTTGAGAAAAGAGAAATGATGTAAAATTACAATAGATTAAAATAAAACAATGAATGATGGAAGTAAAGTTATTATAGGAACTCAAAACATTAACAATTCCATATTAAATGTACATTAATACCACAGACTTAGGTAGGTGAGTTTTTTTTTTATTTTAATTTTTTTTTTTTTTTTTTTACCACTGTCCACTGTGTGTTAGTAGGTGAGAGCAGATGATACTCAGCATGTGTTGGATGTCGTGGAGCTCAGCGTTGGCTCGGTCTGCTCCTCCGTTGACAGCTTGGGCGTAGCTCGGTCTGCCGGGCCGGGCCGGGATCTGTTGTGGACGGGCTTCGGCTGCTGGAGCTGTGGGGCTGTTGTAGGACGGTCTCGGTCTGTAGGGATCCTGTCTGGGTGCTGTACCTCGGTGTAGTGCTATGGATGGTGCTCCGCTCGGGGCTCTAGATGAGCTGTGGGCTGGGATGTAGTTTGCTGGAGTGTGTCTCGATGGATTGGCTGGGTTAGGGCTGGTTCTGCTCCACCTGGGACTGGTCTGGTTGGTCCGGTTTAGAGTGACATCTTTGAGTCTCTTTGCGAGGATATGTACCAGGTTTTTATAAAGGTGGACGTGGTCGTATAGACATTCAGTGTCCAGGTCTGGATGATGGGCCAAGTGGACGTTGGGCAGGAGGGCACAGTGTCTAGAGATGCTGGAGTTTATTTTATTTATTGTGTTGAGATGGAAATCTCTCCTCTGGAGTAGAGTGGACAGGATGATTTTAAAGCTGGGGAAAGTTTTTGTAGCTTTTTCCACGACAGCTCTGAGGGAGTCAGACACTCGGTCCTGCTGGCTCCGCAGGTCGTTGGTGCCCGTGTGGATAATGATGTGGCTGGGCCGGCCTAGCTGGGACTCTGTCAGGAGCTCCAGGGCTTTGTCAGTGGTGGGACACCACAATTTAACAGCTCTGTGTTGGGGGAAAAGTTTCTTTACATCGATGAATTTGCCGTTTGAATCGATGAGTAGGGCTATTTCAGGTTCCTCTGTGCTGGTTGGTGCTGGGCTGCTGTGAGACGAGGGCTGATGCTGCTGTGCTGTGGAGTCTGGCAGGGGGCGCTGTGATGTCTGTGAGCGGTCTGGGTCGGGTCTCTCTGCGCTGACGGATAGGTGTTGATTGCTTGTGTTGGGCGACTCTGAGGTGGAGGGCAGTATTTGAGCTGTGTGGGTCTGCTCTGGTTCTGCTCTGGCCAGGAGGAGCTCACTCAGCTGCTCTCTCAGGGCCTGGATCTCACTGCTCTGCTGCTCTCTCTCCTCCTGTATCTCTCTCAACTGCTGCCTCATCTCTAGTGTGGACTGTTCTCTGTCCTCCAGCTGCAGTCTCAGTGCGGTCAGCTCACACTGATAGCTGTCCCTCTCTGTCTGAAGCCGTCTCATTTGCTGTGTGAGGGCTGACAGTCTCTGTGTTAAGTGCTCTGTGTTCTGCTGGAGTTCAGTATGAGCTGCACATGTGTCTGACGGCTGCTGTCTCAGCACAGATTCTCTGAGCTGCACCATCTCCATCTCCAGCTTGGTGAAGTGCTCCTGTAGGAGAGGTATAGCTTTGAGCAGGGAGGGTGAGATGTGCTCAACAGTTTCTGCAGGAGTGTGTGTGAGATCTGGGGTGGTGTTCGGTGGATTCTGCTCAGGTGACAAGCTTTCAGATGGTACAGCTTTCTCGTGTTTCACAGTTTCACCTATTGTTCTGTAGTCTGCCTGAAATGTTTTCAGGTCCCCCTGTATCATGACTGTGCCATTTTTGTATATGTTTACAGTTATTACTGTGCTGTCAGGGTCATTTGGTTCTCTGATTTTGACTTTCCAGCCATTACAGATGCCTTCTTTCTTTACAGAGGGGTAATGGTTGATGATGGCTTTATGCCAGGCTCTGGGGTGATCAGAGAAGAAAATGAGGTTGCAGACTTCTCCTGTTTTGAATAGATCTGCAAACAGAGTCTCAGGGTTGTTTGTCAGAAGTTTCTGCTTATAGGTTTTTCTTGCGGTGTCAGATTTCACCTCAGAGGGATACTGTATGGTGGTGAGGGGGGAGCTCATCTGCATATGGCAGTGGGCTGATTGCAGCTGCTGCTCTGATTGGTGGATTCTCTCTGCCTCAGTTAAATTGATACATTGAGTGCCAGAGTGTGGGCTAGCCATAGCTTTAGCTTTTTAGCATTTTTAGCTTATTGAAATATAAACAGATCAATTTTATGCCCTTATATTTTGGAAAAAAATAAGCAAACAAGTTCAAAAAGGTTTCCAGTGCAGTTTTAGTCGTACTCACTGCTTCTTCCTCTGTGAATCGGTGGTTCTTTTCCGGTTTTAAACTTCCCTCCAATTTTCCAACAGGTCTGTTGCTAGAAGTCCGATCTTCTGATCCTCTGCGTTGATTATTTGTGTTTAAAAGCAAAAATGCTGTATTTTCTGAGTTATTTTCATCAAATTTCACGTCTGTGCATAGTGTTCTTCTAGATTTTGTAGATTTTCTGTATAATTCTTTTCTCAAAATAGCGAACAAAGAAGGAAATCTAAGAGCTCATGGAGATCATGGCTTCACTCTCTCACACTCTTTCTCCACTCTCTCTCTCACTCTCTCTGTCTCTCTCACTCTCTCTGTCTCTCTCTCTCTGTCTCTCTCTCTCTGTCTCTCTCACTCTCTCTGTCTCTCTCACTCTCTCTGTCTCTCTCACTCTCTCTGTCTCTCTCTCTCTGTCTCTCTCTGTCTCTCTCTCTCTGTCTCTCTCACTCTCTCTGTCTCTCTCTCTCTCTCTGTCTCTCTCTCTCTCTCTCTCTCTGTCTCTCTCTCTCTGTCTCTCTCTCTCTGTCTCTCTCTCTGTCTCACTCTCTCTGTCTCTCTCTCTGTCTCTCTCTCTGTCTCTCTCTCTCTCTCTCTCTCTGTCCCTCTCTCTCTCTCTCTCTGTCTCTCTCTCTCTCTCTCTCTCTCTCTCTCTCTCTCTCTCTCTCTGTCTCTCTCTCTGTCTCTCTCTCTCTGTCTCTCTCTCTCTGTCTCTCTCTCTCTGTCTCTCTCACTCTCTCTGTCTCTCTCTCTGTCTCTCTCTCTCTGTCTCTCTCTCTCTCTCTCTCTCACTCTCTCACTCTCTCTCTGTCTCTCTCTCTCTGTCTCTCTCTGTCTCTCTCTCTCTCTCTCTCTGTCTCTCTCTCTCTCTCTCTCTCTCACACTCACACTCACACTCACACTCACACTCACACTCACACTCACACACACACACACACACACACACACACACACACACAGGCGGCTGAAAAGCCTTACGTGATGCTTTTGTTCAGTTGAAAACATCACGTTTGATGGGTTGAAATGCTTTGAACAGCATGAAGAAATGAAAAGGCATTGTGTGTGTCTGTGTGTGTGGCCACATTCACACCACAGATAAACATTGCTGTTGCTTCTCTTCGGAGAGTATAATCTTGTTGCGTACACTCACAATTCTGTTATTAACAAACTTATTTTCTGTGGTAATAAACAGCACATCACGCTCGCCGTCTAGACTTGTTTTGAACCCGACCGTTCATTTAATTATATTAATGGTGTGGGGGCGTGTCTTAAAGTGAGCGTGTCGATGATGGATCAGCTGACCTCTTGTTTTTGTCACTCTCATTTGCTTTACTCAAACTTAAGTCTGTGCTCTACAACGTTCAATATTTATGACAGTTTAAGTTGGAAATTTAATTTTCAGGTCTGTGCTCAGACAGTGAATAAATGGATTTAAATACAGTGTACAAATAATTTAGTATCATGAAATCCTTTAAAAATACGAAATATTAAATAAAAAAACTAAAATATAGTACATTAATTTCATTTAAATAAAAATAAAAGATTCTGTTATTTTTGACCGTCACATGAAGAGCACCAGAGGGTTAAAGTGGGGCTGTGAAGGGGGCGTGTCTTAAAGTGGGCGTGTCGATGATGGATCAGCTGACCTCTTATTTTTGTCACTCTCATTTGCTTTACTCCTGATCTCTGACCTTTACAGAAGTCCAGCACACACACACATTCATATTGAATGCCTGCTACAGACGGATGAATTGAATCAGGAGAACAGGATCAGGGACAGATCGCGTCCTCTGAAAAATGTGCGCTGTCTCTCCCCGTCCTTGGATATTAATCCGTGGTCAAACGCTGATGTTAGCATCAAGGTCTCGCGGCAGCTGTCGAGTCTTTGGGTGTGTTTGAAATCACACACTACCCTACTTCTGTTTTTGCTGTGTGTTAGACATAAGCTACATTCCAATTATTAAATGGTCATGTGATTTGTGAGACTTACATCAGTATAATTGCTGACCATACTTGATGTTGATTGTACACGTTTACAATTATTTTTTATTTATTTAGCGCTTTATACAATAGAATACAGCTTCGCAGTAATGAACAGCAAAATAACACGACTGTTTATTCAAAAATTGTTGCGATTAATGTTGAAAAATTATAAAACAAATAATGTAACTAAAATAACTAAAACTAAATGTAATAAAACTAATAAATAAAAATGTATAAAAACGGTATAGATATTTAAAAAAAATAGTAAACGCAATAAAATGCCTAAAACTTTAAAAAATAAATAAAGTGAAAACTATTTTTTTTAATTAATCTAATTCAAAATAATAACAAAAAATATATTATAATAGTATTATTACTAAAATATTACCATAACATTTTAATAGTATAATGATAATCAAGATTTATTTTTATCCTTTTATCCTTAAATGGGCTTTTATACAGTCATTTTGGACAAATTAATATTGCATGTGCAAGTAGAAAATCAAAATTGGTCAAATTGACCCGCAACATAACACAAGGGTTAAACATGCAGCAGTGCAATGCAGCATATGAAATCATTTACTCAGGGTTTGCAATTTGCAGTCATTAACTTCCTGCAAACTCTCCATTAAACACTGCCTCGATTACAAAAAAACAAAATGCAAAGAATTAAACATGCAACAGTGCAATGCAGCATTGATATGAAATCAAGTGCATATCGTTGCATACTGCATGGTGTTTTATAAATCATAGGCTGAATGTAGGCTATATACTGCACAAGCATGTAGACTAGTGTGCTATGATCTTAATTAACATCATCAGACGTTATTGGTCCGCTCCCTCATGGCTATTTAAAGGTCATCGGTCGGCGATGGGCATTGATCTGATCTCTTATGACCGCAGTGAGATCATGTGTAAGTATGTATGTTTCATAGCTTGTGACTATTGGTATGGCACAGTGCCGGCTCTCTCTCAGTGATTATTAATAAGAGGTGTGCATTTGTTCAGCCTATTGGGTAATTTAAAGTGGCTGAACATTGTCCTCATTTGTAGAGATATTCAGACAGACCCTGTTTAGTTTTAACTAGAGCTGCACGATTCTGTAAAAATTGAGAATCATGATTTTTTGGTTTCAAATATAGATCACGGATCTGAACAGACAACTAAACAAAATAACTTTAATTTCTTGATGAGTCAGCGTTTTTTGAACTAATCTCTTGAGTGAATGATTCAATGACAAATGCATTTTTTAACAGGCACTTGCCGCCACCTACTGGTGTAAAGATGTAATCGATACAATCGTTAATCGAAGCATCTAGTTTCTTTCAAAAGGAGATTTCCTCTATTTTGAATGCATCTTTTAGGAATGAGATCGCGTGGGTGTTTGAATCAAGATTGCGATCTTTTAACGATTAATCGTGCAGTTCTAGTTTTAACCCGAAGTCTATTGTATCATGTTTGATACGCCGATTTCTAAGGCCTCTAAATGATCAACATGATCAAAACTTTGCTGAAAAACCTGTCGCACACCATCTACTACATTCCTTCTGTCGTCTGATTGATAGTTCATAGTTTAGTATAATTGTAAAAATAGCTTGTGGTTCATATGTATTTTCGCTGTGAAATCTTTACTTATTTTATTCACTAGTAATATGAATAACTTTGCACAGAGAGTGAAAAAACAGGGAAAACCTGTTCGGAAACCATCGATTTTTGGGGGGATTTTGTTTAGTGCCAGAAATGACACGCTACAGCTTTTTACAGGTTTTTTTTTCATAGCTGTTTTATTTAGAACAATACTACATAAATGAAAACACCTCTTGCCTTTCTCTCTCTCTCTCTCTCTCTCTCTCTCTCTCTCTCTCTCTCTCTCTCTCTCTCTCTCTCTCTCTCTCTCTCTCTCTCTCTCTCTCTCTCTCTCTCTCTCTCTCTCTCTCTCTCTCTCTCTCTCTCTCTCTCTCTCTCTCTCTCTCTCTCTCTGTATATATATATAATACTTGCCATTGTTATAAATTCACTGGTGTTAGTATTGATATGAGCCACTAAAACATTACTCTTGTGACAACACTGGTCCTGCGCTGGAGACACTGGTTAGAAATTCATTACAGTCGTGATGAAAGAGATGTTGCATGTTGCGCTGTGAAATTAATTTGAATTCAATAGATGAATTAATACGCTGTTCTCTGATGTTCTGCCGCTGGAGAACACGTGCCTGTCTTCTGGGAAATGGAAATCACTTTCCCATGTGTGTGTAATTAAAACTGCCAGTGGAATTTGTAGGCCTTTATCTGTCTCTGTCCTTTATACTCAGTCCTTATTGTTCTTGAGCTATCTTTTACCAAGTGAAACTTGTTTTTCTAGTCATGCACGTACAGCGTCGATCTACCTTTACATTTAGTTCAGCATTTGTAGAGAGATGAGCCAGTTGACTTGTTTTTAATATAAATCAAATGTATATACAAAGATTTAAATGCGAGAGAAGGTTCAGACATTATATTTTCTCTGGCATTTATTTAGACTGTTTGTAGTCCTGCATCATTGATATGCCTAAATGCAACAGTTTATTAAACAATTAAATCACATTCATGTGATCCATCAATCCCTCAAACAATGTCGGACAGGTTGACCGGCAAACCTCTTCAGCATTACTGTAAA
Organism: Siphateles boraxobius; assembly: GCF_051911475.1. Classification (NCBI taxonomy): domain Eukaryota; kingdom Metazoa; phylum Chordata; class Actinopteri; order Cypriniformes; family Leuciscidae; genus Siphateles; species Siphateles boraxobius. The sequence goes on along the minus strand of NW_027508754.1, from coordinate 164,080 downwards.
ATAAATTGGTGAAATCTAGTTAAAACAAGTCAGCTGTGAAATAATGTAATGTGACCTTTATAATATACTGACTGGCAATCAGTTTTTAAAGTCCCCCTGTGGTGAAAAATATCGTTTTTAATGTTGGTTATATGACTATATGGTGTTTAATATGCTTTAAGACAAACCATGTGTAAATTCATAAGTCGACAGCATTGCTGAGTATTTACTGCTTAAAACTGCAGTGAACCAAAGACAGTCTCAAAAACATGGTTTGAAATCGCTGGTGTTTCTGACGTCACAAACTACCTTGCAACCAATCAGATCAACGAGTGGATCTCTGAGCTGAGTGAGTGAGTGGAGGCGGGGCTCATTTGCATATTCATAGAACCACGTATACTAAATGAGACAAGGGTGTCGAGTTACATTTAAGCTATTTTAAGGAATGACACAAAACATTTCAAGGAAAAAACGTTTAAATACTGTATGTCATTTTGTTGATCAAAGATGAGTTTTAAGGGATAAAATTACAATAACAATTTACTTTAAAACACAGGTGGTAAAAAGAAAATCATAAGGTGAATCAAAATTCATCACAAGAAACTTTCCCACAAGCTGACATAAATACTAAAGGTGATGATACACAGGGCACCTTTTTGACTAATGTTGCCGTCAACGGGCAACAAGATGAGACACAGGGCCCACGACCGATCTAAATTATCCAGATAGAAATTTATTGCCCATTTTCAATGGGAAAGTGCCCAAGCAACAATCGCTCGGCAAGATTGCCCAACAACATTGCTCATAAAGTTGCCCTGCGTTCAGTGTCATAAACAAATATAAAACGTTATGGTAACACGTATGACACTAAAATAATGCTATAAACATTCACTTCACAACAACATAATCCTAATTTACATAACTGATAAGAAAAAAACAGTGAATGAAAATCAAAAAAGTGAACCAATTAACAGGTTTTTGTTATGTCTGATGATCACGTTAGCTTATATGAGCGTCAGGGATGCTTCTATCGCTTGTTTCTGCTTCTTCTTCACCTGTGTTTTGATCTGAAGATTCTGAACTCTTATAATAACTCTTATAATTATATAACTCTCATAAATACCGTCAATGGCGGGGAAAGAGTGCATGTAAATGCATTAGCCGTTTAAAGAACGGAGCTGTTATTTGTAATTTGACCGTGATGAAGTGTGATCGGTGTGTGTTTTGACGGCTCTCAGGGTGTTTCAGGTCAGCTGACACCCTGCTGTGTTAATGGAGCTATTTATGTGGTTTTATAATATTATGGTTCATTTAGCCTTGCAGTGCACTGAATGTGTGTCTGCACATACTGAGGTCCCATCTGTCTGTGGGAATCCCTTCACTTCCACCTTCAGGAATTAGCTTGCTGTAATGTTTTAATGGAGTGCATTAGTGCAAATGTAGTTCAAGCCAAGTCTGCGGTTTTCTCTACACCAAGCGTTACTTGTAGCGCCTACTATCCAATAATCACAAAGAGATTTGTTCCTTCTGATAAGAAAAGGCTCAGCTTTCAAATTCTGTTCATTTTATCAAGAAATGGCATTTTGACGCTCTTAAAGAATTCCTGTAGCTCAAACAGTAGAGCGATGGCACTTGCAACACCAAGGTCATGGGTTCAATCCCAGGGAAAGCAAGAACTGATAAGGTGTACCTTGAAATGCAATGTAAAGGTCCTTGCACACTGAGACCGAAATTTTCATATGCGTTTTTTCGTATTCGTCATTCAGTGTTTCTGAATTGTTAAAACACCATTTAAAATGCTTGCTACGGATACGAAAAACGCAGAAATTCGAACCCGACCCGATTTTTTTTATGACGGACGAAAGTTTCGGAGGCAGTGTGTAAAGGTCCTTGCACACTGAGTCCGAAATTCGCATCCGAATTTTCGCACGTTAAAAAATAAATACGTTGTTACATTAGGTAAATCACGGTGAAACTTTCGTCCGGCATAAAAAAATTCGGATTGGGTCGATTTTCTGCGTTTTTCACATCCGTAGCAAGCATTTTGAGAGGTGTTTTAATAATTCAGAGCCACAAAATGACGAATACGAAAAAACGCATATGAAAATTTCGGACTCATTGTGCAAGGATCTTAAGTCGCTTTGGATAAAAGTGTCTGCCAAATGCATAAATGTTAAATGTGACGTGACAGATTGCTGTAGCGAGTCTTTTCTTCCACTTTAATACAAGTTATAGCATGATAAAACATACTTGAACATCAAAAGGTTTGTTGAAAGATACAGAACAACTTACTGAAATGTCTCATGTAATCACTCATCAGTGTTTCAACCGCGGAAAGACGTCAATAAAACAGTTTTTGAACAATATATCTCTTAATGTTAAATTTACCTCAGTTCTCCGATGTTTAAATCGTTATTAACTGTTAGTTATAAGTGTTTGTTTGAATAAATTTGTCATGAATGCAAGTGTTTATGAAAACTATGTGCTTATGTGAGTTGTATACAAACATTTCAGTTTTTATTTGAGAGTAATTATTAGGTCTGAAATTAAATAGCACCTGAATATAATAGTTTGGACTCTTTTGTTAATTTTAACCTCTAATATTATAGTTATGTACCAAATGAGAGGGTTTCCTGTATAGTTTACAGCATTAGTTTTGTTTCCTTAAGAAAATCAAAATATCGGGATTTGGCTCTGGTGCATCTCTATCATATACTAATATTTACATTTTCAAACTCACTTTGCATGCATGCAGAATAGGGTCTGGTGAAGAATATATATTTTTTTTAAATTAAACCATTTTGTGGGATTTGACAATCGCACTAAGCCATAACGGTATAGCTAGAGATTTTATTTTGATATATATTGTGCACGATCTCTTCCCGAAGCTTTAGGCTCTTCCATAAATGTCCTGCTGGGAAAGTGATATTAGCCTCTCAGTGTGTGCCGATAGACGAGGAGTGTGTAGTGCTGTGTGAAACACATGACGAGATTAAGGGCTTTTGTGTGTTTGAAGCGGTCGGTGTCTGGGACGGTTCGGGGGTGATGGGATTAGACGGATGAAGCATTAGGACAAATACATCCCCCCATTCTTAAACCAGAAACTAGCCCCAACTACAGTCCCGCTGCGAAATACATTTGATAATCTGACGACTCCGTCTTTTACACGCTTGATTTCTAACACAGGAGTCACCGCTGGGATCTGTAATTGATGAAGCAGCAATTATTCAGAGTTAGTCGTTGGAGATTTCTATGCAGCTCTTGATTATGATTAAGTCTTCTGGTTATGATGTTTCTATTTGTATTGAGCATCTGTGTGAGTGTTAATGTGTGTTTGTTGTTTTCGTTGTCTATAAATGTTCTTGTGAGTATTATTAACTGCACTACCGTTTGCGGCCAGTTTGATTTTTTTGTGATATTTTTAAAAGAGTCTCTTTAGCTCACCAAAGCTGCATTTATTGAATCAAAAACTACAATAAAAATAATATTATTACAATGTAAAATAGATGTTTTCTATGTGAATATGTAGTAAAGTGTAATTTATTCCTGTGATCAAAGCTGAATTTTCAGCATCATTACTCCAGTCTTCAGTGTCACATGATCCTTCAGAAATCAGTAAATGATGATTTGATGCTCAAGAAACATTTTTTGCTTTGTAAGTTTGTGGAAACCGTTATACATTCATTATTTTTTCATGATTCTTGGATCAATAGAAAGTTTAAAAAAACAGCATTTATTTGAAATAAAAACATTTTGCACCATTATAAATGTCCTTTAAGTCACTTTTTTAAAGTATTCATTAATAAAAAATTAAAAAAACTACTGACCCCAACCTTTTGAACAGTGTTCAAATATAGTGTGTTTCATTCTAAATTGAATTGTATGTGAAAATTTAAAAAAACTGCATCTAGTGATGTCAATATCCCCAAATTTGCATAAAACTGTTGATGGAAATCATCATCAACAATCTTGTAGACCTGGAAATGCAATGCAAAGCGGTTTGGATAAAAGCATCTGCTAAAACATAAAGGTAAATGTTGATGATGGCTTATTGGTGTGTGGTTAGTTGTAATTGTTGTTAAGTGACATATATTTCTTTATCTTTCATCTATATGTTTCAACGTGTAAAACTATCCCTATGTATGTATATGTTTGTTTTTTGAAATGTTGATTTTATTCACTGTTGAGATGTTTCTTATTCTGAATGCTTTCCAAACTCTAGTATACTCTAATTTAGGAACCATACTGGGATTACAAAACAGCAGACCAACTAAAGAAACTAAACTGACATCAAACACACTTGAAAACATGAGTCTAGGGCACTAGTTTGAGTTTATATGAATTCAGGTGCTGCAGTTGGGTCGAATTGTGTGTAAAAACAACCTCTGTGTCATTTTGTGTGTAAGTGTGCTGAAGTCAGCTTGTAGGTTAGTTATAATTTAAGCTGTGACCTGGTGTTTGGTTTATATTAGTATGCGATTACAAGCTGTAATAACTGCATTAAAGATCTGCTGTGCTCATGCTTTTGAGTGATTCCTCTCTGATGGGATCATGCTTCATTATCATAACATGGACTTCAACAAGGTTTAAAGGGCTCAAGGGGGGAAACTCATGAAAATGAATGAATGAAATGCTCCTGGATGGAGCATTTCAATAGCCATATAAGTAGTGTGTGTGTGTGTGTGTGTGTGTGTGTGTGTGTGTGTGTGTGTGTGTGTGTGTGTGTGTGTGTGTGTGTGTGTGTGTGTGTGTGTGTGTGTGTGTGTGTGTGTGTGTGTGTGTGTGTGTGTGTGTGTGTGTGTTTTTATTTTCATGTTTATTTAGCAAGGATGCATTAAATTGACCAAAATGACAGTAACAACATTTATAATGTTGCAAAAGATTTCTATTTTAAATAAATGCTGTTTTTTTTACTCTCTGTTCATCAAAGGTTCCTGAATTTGTTTTTTATCATGATATCCCATTTTAAACTTTGATAATAATAAAAAAATGTTGAGCAGCAAATCACCATATTAGAATGATTTCTAAAGGATTGTGTGACACTAAAGACTGGAGTAATGATGCTAAATAAATTACAGTTTATTTAAATTCTAATCATATTTCACAATATTCATATTTCACAATATTACTGATTTTTAATTTTTATTATCAAATAAATGCAGCCTTGGTGAACACAAGAGACTTCTTTCAAAAACATAAAACATTTTGTACAGGAGTGTACGGTGGCTGGTGTTATTAAAGTCAAACCTGGCACGATGAATTTTGTAACGGACTTTGAATATGAAAATAAGTAAAGGAAAGGAAAGTAATCCTTTTGTGGAACAATAACACTTTTTTTAAGGTGGAGCTCTGTTTTCGATGAGTCTACATCTTCATCTTCTTTCATAAGTATTATTGATTCAGCATTTTATTTATTTCTCCACTGAATTCTTGATTTGCTAATGATTTACTACAGTGGTTACAGTCAATTCTCAGTTTGATGCTGCTAGTCAATAACCAAATGACTTTGTCAGCACCCAGGAGACCTTTAGTTCCCGACGGCAGCTTATCGTTGATGTGCTGCGGACGCTGAGGTTCAGGAACTCATTTCATTCATTCAATAAATTTGAGGGAAGAAATGTTCTTTGTCTTTTGTTTGCTCTTTCCTTCTAGGCACATGCAAACAAAAGAGCTGCATGATTAATCGATTAATCGAAATATCTCGATTCAAAAACACTCATGCGATCTTATTCCTCGACGACAGAGATTCGTCTGCCTATTAATCCATTGACGAAATCTGTGTTCTGATCTAGAGAGAGCGGTTGTCATGTACGAAACAGCTTCATTAACAGTTTCATTATTTCTGTCTTTCAATAATTCAGATTATCACAGATGTACTGGAATAAAAGGTTATAGTTCGTATAGAAACCGTAGCTATCAAAATAGAGTAAATCATTTTTTAAAGTAGCTTGACGTTTCAAATAAAGATTGTATCAATTACATTGTTACACCAGTAGGTGGTGACAAGTGTTAAAAAATGCATTTGTCATTGAATAATTCATTCAAGAGATTCGTTCAAAAACGCTGATTCATCCAGTAATGAAACAAGTAAAGTCTTTATGGGTGAATCACTGAATCATTCACTCAATTCATTAATTCAATATTTGTTAAATAGACTGCAGCAGTTATGCCAGAATCTCTACTAAATTACATGTTATTAGTGGTGCAAGGCATAGCAACCACCCAGAAAACCCTAGCAACCACCCAAAACACCCTAGCAACCACCTTGCAACACCCTAGCAACCACCCAGAATACCCTAGCAACCACCCAGAATACCCTAGCAACCACACAGAGCACCCTAGCAACCACCCAGAATACCCTAGCAACCACCTTGCAACCACCCAGAGCAACCTAGCAACCACCTGAACAACATGAATAAGCCATATCTCAGCACCAGAACATCGTACAGACATGTTTGTTGGCTCGTATGCAATCATGTACCACAATCTAGCAACCGAGTGGCGAGTTTTGCCACTGCAAGCACCACTACACATTTTCTTCTGGAAATGTCCATTCTAGTTTTGTTAGGTAGTCTATTTAGATTTGTGGGAAAATCGTGATCTTTATTCTAAACATGATTTTCAATTTATCCAGAATCGTGCAGCTCTAGCATACAACATATTTTTTTAATTAATCTAATTGGTCTTGTATATAAATCCGTCTGATGCATGTGTACGTAGACTAGAAATTCCCAGCATATCACAGACACTCTCATTGTCTGCTAGATTCAAGGGCAGAGATGCAGCGGAGGATCGTTGTGGCTTATTATCAAGATGTTCAGCTATACGCCGACAGTAGAGGTCTTTCTGAGTGTGTCAAAGGAGATCACGTACACCTGGGGCTTGTCCAGTTTACCCTCTTCAATGCAGACCGCCTGAGGAGGACAACAGTTACAGGGCATGCAGTTAGTCTAGGTGACAGAAGGAAGTGTTTGTGTGTGGTGTAAAAAATGGATGAAATTGGATGGCGAAACATGGGATGGGATTTTTAGTGTTGCTGATGTCTGCATACTTCAGACTTCATGAAACCCTCGACACACACACACAAACACACACACACCAATACGTCACCGTCAGGTATCTGGCGCTTCTGAATCCGCGACAAATCACGTGAGGGAAGCAAACGGCACTTAAGGGTCTCTCTTCATGACTTATATATGAGCTTAGAGGCGTTGAGGCTCGTATTATCGCCCTCAGTGCTGCCATAACCTCGGCCTCAATATTGCACGGGTTTCATTTTGTTTTTATTACTGTTTTCCAAAACCTAGTAAGCCGCTTATACAGCCAGCATTTTAAGGCTTCATATGTGCAAATGAATGGATTTATTTAATTTAATGTTTTAAAAAAATGACTATTTTACTCAATATATTGTTTTTTGTGTTCTTTGCTATATTGACAACAGGTTTATATCAGTTAAACATGCATAAGTTAATTTTGCTGATGTCGACCATATGCAAAAAAACCATGTCATTGTAAATGAAGACGAAGTACGAGTATGTTCTGTAAGAGTATTTGCTGGCCAAAATATCAGATGTTGTGGAGAATGTTCTGGCTGCTCTTTTTCATAGATTTGGACTATTTTATGGTTCTATTTGTGTTCAGGCCAGATTCGAACCTGCATCTCCCATATGAGCACCACAGCTCAATGTGTCTGGAGAGTTGAATTTACTTTCGAAGGAAAATTGTGCTATATTAAGCCAACATACTGATCTACTATTTAAGCTTATTATTATGTTGGTTTGAGAAAGCCAACATACTGAAATGCTATTTAAACTGCTCCTGGGACTTTCAAGCTACCACCACCAAATTCAGTTGAGACCTTCAGACTGCTAGTATCATGTTAGCAACGTGTCAAAATATGTTAGCAGTGTGATAAGACATGATAGGATCATGCTAGCATTGTGTTAATACATGCATCGTACTAATACATTTTTGGAAACATGTTATCAATGTGTTAAATCATGCTTGCAACATGCTAAATCATGTTAGCAATGTTAAATCATGTTAAAACCATGTTAGCAGAGTGTTAAATCATGTTAGCAACATGCTAGCACCATAATCATGTTAGCTACATGATAAACATGCTAGCAGTGTGCTAATTCATGTTAGAAACATGTTAAATCATGTTAAATCATGTTAACATGTTAATAATGCAATTGACGTTCTAAATCACGTTAGATACGCTTGCAACGTGCTAAGTCATGCTAACAACATGTTAGCAATGTACTAAATCATGCTAGCAACAATAACAACAACTGGGAGCAGATTTTTTTTTTCTTTACGCAAATCTATTTTTTTCTTAACACTATTTCTGCCCAAACTGGTCTTAAAAATTAGATGCAACCCTTGCATTTTAATCACAATCCAAATAAAGATCTCTGGCCTGTGTTAATGTCATGTTTACAAACTTCCTAATATTTCCACACAAATGACATCTTGGGAAATTATTGCAATGCAGTTTATGTGCAAATACGGAACAATGAATGGCTGGTCAAACGGTGCATCTCCAGTTTGATTTATTTCTTCCTCCTGAAATGAACCTTCCTGAATCAATCAGTACACTCAATGTTTTCCTCATGAGCGGAATAAATAAGCATAGTTTAAAGATGCTCATGTGGATCTACAGCTCCTTACACAGTTTCATGAACAATACACTGTAATGTTGTTTTGGATGTGCTTGTGGCATCATCATTAACATATGACGACCTCTTTGATTAAAGGGATAGTTCACCCAAAAATGTAAATTCTGTCAGTAATTACTCTCCCTCATGTTGTTCAACCCCGTAAGACCTTCGTTCATCTTCCGAACACGAATGAAGATATTTGTGATTAAATCTGAGAGCTGGATCACTCCTCCATAGGCTTCTAAGAGATTGAAACTTGTTCCCCGAAAAGTTATTAAAGATATCGTTAAAATAGTCCAAGTGACTACAGTGGCTCAATCTTAAGTTTATCAAGCGACGAGAATACTTTTTGTGTGCGCAAAAACAAACAAAAATAACGACTTTATTTCAACTATTAATTTCCTTCTCTGTGGGCCTCGAGTGAGTTAACAAAGTGTGAATGCGTAGAGCTACGTCACCAAAAATGGTTATGAAACTATAAATTATGGTTTCTTTTGTTCCAAGAAGATCTTGCTAGTAGTATAAACTGCTACAGGAGTGTAGAATAAGACCTGTTTGTCATGCCGTAGAGTAACTCACAGGACTTTTATTCAGTGCAGTGTGTGTAAAATACGCTGGCATCACTCAGTGTGTGGATGTAGGTCACTGGATCAGGAAGCTTTATTCTCCTGCTCGAATACAGACTTTGACTCTGGGAAAACGAGCTCTGAATCAAAGAGCACGCGACGCTCAGGCTGTGAGAGAGAGAGAGAGCGGCGGGAGAGATGCCACATTTGAAGATCTTTTTTTAAACCGCTAAAACTTCAGGAAGTTCAAGGACTCAGTTGAGCAGAGCTCAGCGCAGACACACGTCTGTTTGAAGTCAGATGAAAGAAGAACAGAATATTAATCCAGTCGTTTTTTACTCTAGGTTGATCGCCGCAGTGAGTTTAGGCTGATGCGCCGATAGAAAGAAGAGTTTGAGTATTTTTGCTGAAGTTAAAAAAATAATAATTTATCATTTTTTTATTTAAACTAAATATTATAATATATTATTAATAAATATTACATGTTTTATATCATTTTTAATAGAATATTAATTTATATTTGTATTCTTTTTTTAAATGTTTTATTTTGGTTTGTCAATAGTTTTTTATTTACGTCACAGGCCAGCAAGCAGGTTAAAGATGACCTGTTATTTATTTTATATTTTTTTATTTTTATATATTTTGATTTGTCAATAGTTTTTCATTTACGTCACAGGCCAGCAAACATGGTAAAGATTACCTTTTATTTATGTATTTATTTATTTTTCAATAGTTTTTCATTTACGTCACGGGTCAGCACATGGTAAAGATCTCTTTTTATTTATTTATGTAATTTATTTTATATTTTTTATTTTTATATATTTTGATTTGTCAGTAGTTTTTCATTTACGTCACAGGCCAGCAAACATGGTAAAGATTACCTTTTATTTATGTATTTATTTATTTTTCAATAGTTTTTCATTTACGTCACGGGTCAGCACATGGTAAAGATCTCTTTTTATTTATTTATGTAATTTATTTTATATTTTTTATTTTTATATATTTTGATATTTTGACATGGTAAATATCACTTTTTATTTATGTAATTTATTTTATATTTTTTAATTTTTTCATTATTTTTTTCCAATAGTTTTTCATTTACCCCACAGGCCAGCAAACATGGTAAATATCACCTGTTATTTATTTATTTAAAATTATTTAATTTTTTGGTTGTCAATAGTTTTTGATTTACGTCACAGCTCAACAAACATGGTTTGCTAATATTGTTCTTTAAAGCGCAGGCTGGCATGTGTGGCATCAGTAACCGGTTAGACATTTACTATTGTGCTTCTGTTTAGAGTCAGACTTTCACATGAACAATCCCAGTCTGTGAAGTCCACAAACCAAATAATCAAAATCACATAATAATGCAGCTTCGCTTGCTTTGTAAACATTTGATTTCATGCATTTTTGTTGAACTGAACAGATTTGTCAAGTCACATTTATTTATATAGTGTGTTTTACATTACAGTGTTTTCAAAGCAGCTTTACAGAGATAACAGGAAAATAATGCAAAAAAAAAAAGTGTTTCCAGAAGAAAATGGCGTCACAGTCCAGCTTAAGTAAATTCAGTGATGTTTCATTTCTGTTGTAAAAAAGTTATTAATTTAGTTCATTTATATATCTATCCGCTCTGGAGAAGCCGTGATGTCATCGTCCAGTTCTTGTATAATGGTGTCAATGCAGCAGATCAATAATATTGTTGAATATTAAATTAAATGTTAAATTGTGTTGTGTTCCTTGTCTACAAATCTGACTGTCAATGGAAGAGTAACTAACATTAAGAGTTTAGGTTGTTTTGTGTTTCTCAGATGTTTGTGTTTTTCAAACTAAGATAATTTAACAGGAAATAGCTAATTTAAGTGATTGTATCTCTGATTAACCTGATCTGCCTTGTGTGCGTATGTGTGCGTGTGTGTGTGTGCGTGTGTGTGTGCGTATGTGTGCGTGTGTGCATGTGTGCGTGCGTGTTCGTGTGTGTGTGCGTATGTGTGCGTGTGTGCGTGCGTGTGTGTGTGCGTATGTGTGTGTGTGCGTGTGCGTGCGCGCGTGTGTGTGTGTGCGCGCGTGTGTGTGTGTGTGTGTGCGCGTGTGTGTGTGTGTGTGTGCGTGTGTGTGTGTGTGCGAGTAGGAGAGAGTGTGTGTGCGCGTGTGCGTGTGTGTGTGTGTGCGAGTAGGAGAGAGTGTGTGTGCGTGTGTGTTTGTGTGCGCGTGTTTAAAAGGTTCGTGGTCATTAAAAATCTCGATGGGTCCATTAACTTAATTTTCATTTCTAACTGAGATGTGCATGTATTTCTGTTTGACACTGAAGGGTTTTCCCATCAGACAACAGCTGGTTTCCGGACGCTCTGAAGTATTGTTGCGGTTTCTCT
>NW_027508754.1:57500-145000 GCF_051911475.1 Siphateles boraxobius | reverse complement strand
TATCAACTATCGTTCTATCCATCTATCCATCTATCATTCTATCATTCTATCAACTATCGTTCTATCCATCTATCGTTCTATCCAACTATCGTTCTATCCATCTATCGTTCTATCCATCTATCGTTCTATCATTCTATCGTTCTATCCATCTATCGTTCTATCCAACTATCGTTCTATCCTTCTATTGTTCTATCCATCTGTCTGTCTCTCTCTGTCTCTGTTTGTCTCACCCTCTCTGTGAAAGTGATTGTGTTTAAAGGATTTACTCGAGTGTTTCCGACATGTCACATTCTGAGTGTCACATCTAAACGTCTGTCCTGACATATTCTGAGCTTGTTATTCTCCTCACAGCGCTGTTGCTTCTCTGTGCTGGAGTTTAACCAGATATAGATACACATGCAGTTCACCTGCAGATGAAAATGATGCCATCATTTATTAAAGCTCATGACTTTCCAAACCTGTGAGACTAATTCTTTAATAGATTTCAGAAGGATAAATTTAGCAGAATGTGCTTGCAGCTCTTTTCTATAGTGAATGCAGAAATTAAGGAAAGTTTTGCTCTTTGCGTGGCATTCAATTTTAATTTCTTCTGTATGTTTAATAAAAGAGTAAACGCTAACGACAGTTTTAGCTCATTTCATTTTATTTACCCAATCTAAAGTTTTGTCATATTAGTGAAACTTAAACTATAGGATAATGACAAACCTTTGTTCACTGCATATTTTCGTAGCATTTATGTACTAGTCTTCTTTTGAAGCAGCTTAATTTATTTCATGCATGAATTTAGTGAACAATGATTTCATTGTTTTAGTGAACAAACATTGTTTTGAATTAACAATTTAGTGAACAATGATTTCATTGAACGATGGAGAAAAACATTTCTCCATCGTTTTCTCTTCAGGGTCAGTTAGTCAGGATCGTGAGATCACATTTCTGTTGTGTTCGAGGGGCTTTTATTCTCTGAGCTGAATTGTGTCTGATTAATTGACTTCATGTGGAGTTCTTGGCTGAAAAGGCCCCGTTTGTTAGTGTTTGCTGGTAACCGAGGGGCCGACGCATTGAAACATTAGCGTGCCGTCACTGATCTGAGAACAGTCTCTCTTCTCACACCGGGGTCACCACCTGCGCTTCCATCATTATGTGTTTGTTAACGTTATTTCCCTCGAGTCACAAACTCGTGGCCTTTAGCCGACGGAGCGCTGGCTGAAAACCGGCGTCGCCATGGAAACCGCCTCCAGACTCGTCGCCGGGTCAGCGTGTGTTTAAAAGCAGCGCGCAGTCTTCAATTATCTCTGTTTGCATCTTTGTTGATTAGAGAGGAAGAGAGAGCGAGGGATGATGGGAACTGTCTTTTCTCAGCCAGAATATCCCCACACCTGGTGTTTCTCATCGCAATAACAAATGCAGAAGTTCTCGCTCATACTCAAACATGCATGGGTAGATCGTGATTATGATGTAAAAAAGTCAATATTATGACATACTAAAATGAAAATTCGAAATCATGACATTTAAAGACATTCAAATACTTTGAGATTAAAATGTTGAAATTGTGACAAAATCAAAATTTACATTTATTATGTAATTTTCACTTTTTAGGTCAAAATATTTTCTGTTTGTCTCACTCTCAATCCATCCATCCATCGTTTTATCGTTCTATTATTCTCTGTCTATAGTTCTCTATCTATCGTTCTCTTTATCTATTTGTCTATTATTCTCTATCTATGTATCTACTTTAGAAAATGCAATTATTTAGCTATTTTTTTTCTTGCACTGTGAAAAACAAGTACATGTCATTGTGGATGTCATAATTTTGACTTTAATCTATTAATTATGACTTAATATGTCACTTTTCATGATGTCAATGACATCTTCATTTTCACTGTTTGTCATTGATTTACAAAAGCAGTTTTTTTATTTATAAATTATGTAAAAAAATAAAAAAACAGTCAATGAATACTTTTTAAATTGTATTATATTATAATTATAATATTAAATACAATAATAATAATAATGTAAACAACTTAGATTAAACCATTAAAATGTGTTTATTCTTGATTATTGAAAGCTAAGACCAATACACTTATTACTCACAGGGGACATAATTTATGTTACAGTAATTTAACTGACAGAGAAGCCCAGCTCTAATGTGCAAAATGCAACTATAAGGCATAAAAATATTAAGATATTATGAACATTAACATCATGGTTTTCTCTAAAGCTGCTTTGAAACGCTGTGGATTGTAAAAAATTAAGAGATGTTTTCTGAAAATATTCATGACAGTGAGAAAACACTCCTGTTTGTGTGTGTGTGTGTGTGTGTGTGTGTGTGTGTGTGTGTGTGTGTGTGTGTGTGTGTGTGTGTGTGTGTGTGTGTGTGTGTGTGTGTGTGTGTGTGTGTGTGTGTGTGTGTGTGATCTGTGTAAAATTAATGACATGCAACTAATGAGTGTTTTCCTTGTCATTTATGTCTCATAAAAAATCAAAAAACTGAATGATACACATAAATCATTGTTTTTTAGGGGAATTAAATTAGCATTAAATTTACATTAAGAACTTATACAGTACAGTCTGATAGTTAAAATATAGCCTATAAAATTATATTTTTCATAAAGAAACAATTTTTTTGGTTGCATTTTACATTGACTATTAAGCGTATTTCTATATTTTTTGTGTGTAATTCTCAATAGTGATTATCATTAGATTACTGTAATTCAGTATTGTAAAATGAATTGTCATACAATACTAGACATTTCCTGACACTAAACCAGGCTTTATAATTGAATCATCTCAAACATGAATCTGATTTTCGTGTGAAATGTCTGGCCATGTGTGTGTTGTGTTGCCTCAGGATGTGTGTTTGCGAGTGTGTTTTCCCATCTGTGTGCTGGGGAACCCCTGTCGACTCCATTATGGTGTTGATGGAGGTTTCTGTTTTTATGGAGATGAGCTTTGCTCGAAGACCCTTCGCATCTGAGTCGCAACTATTAATGTAGAGCGATGCAACCCATCCATAATCGGGACAAAAGGATGGTTGGACGGCTCGGTAATGAACAGGCATCCATCATATCCCAACAGCCCCGGCGGGAGAGATAAGAGTCATGCATAACTGCACTGGCCAATCACAGCGCTTTTCAGCTTAGCACTGCAGGCACCATTGACAGTGCCCGTCAACATTACTTAAACCAAATTTAAAGTGCGCCTATTATGCTATTTTAAAGGTGTTTTGAGGTCTCATACAACAGGTTTACATGCATCAAAGGTAAACAAAAAAACACTTTAATTTTTTCGTAATATACAGTGTGCATCTTATTTTCTCAGAGTCTGAAACGGTTCGTTTGGTGATTCAGTCTCTCTAAACTCCTCCTTCCTGAGAGCCTGTTCTGCTCTGATTGGTCAGATGGCTCAGTCTGCTCTGATTTGTCCGATGAATCAGTCTGCTCTGATTTGTCTGATGGCTCAGTCTGCTGTGATTGGTCAGATGGCTCAGTCTGCTCTGATTTGTCCGATGGCTCAGTCTGCTGTGATTGGTCAGATGGCTCAGTCTGCTGTGATTAGTCAGATGGCTCAGTCTGCTGTGATTGGTCAGATGGCTCAGTCTGCTTTGATTGGTCGACTGCTTACAGCTTGTGTCCGAAATGAAACCGCCAATGTGTACATGTAAATCTTATATGACCGCATGATTATTCGGAATAAAGGAGTGATTATCTGGAACGTCATAAGTTTCATTACTTCTGTGAGGCTTATTTTCCGGCTTCCAGTATCAATGAAACTTACATTACATGCGTTTATAGCGCTCAATAATGCTTACACCGCCCTATCTTGGGTAAAAATATGAAAAATAATACTTCTGTCCGTAGCCACTTTCAATAAACAGCTGAAGACGCATCTTTTTCGGCAGCACTTGATCCAGTAATACTAACGCTTTCTCTTCTATTCAATTTTTTTTATTTAAAAAAATAAAAAATAAAATAAATTACATATACTGCGTTAGATTAAAGTGAGAAGAGTCATAGCACTTGCATATTGTTGTCTGACTGTTAGTTTAACTGCTTCTATTGTTCTCATTTGTAAGTCGCTTTGGATAAAAGCTTCTGCTAAATGAATAAATGTAAAATGTAAATGTAAAGTAAACATATGATAATCTTTTTTTGTCCCTCCAATGTACTGAAGTGTCCCTTTTTAATGATTTAGGCGACCTGCATGTTTTCCCATAAAATAATAAAATTAAATTAATATTTGAAATATATTATATTTATTCTTAAATACTGTAAAATTGCATAAATATACTATATATTTAATAATGAAATATTGTTATTACAGTAGAAATAATTCTTAAGTTTCATATTTTTATTTTGTATTGATAATCATGTTAATAAAAAATATTATTAGTCATATTGATATACAAGCAAAGAACTTTGGGCCAAATTTTGCATGCACAACAAACCTTCTTTATAATTTTTTTTGGTTTATTTGGTATAAAATTCACAATTTAAATCGCAATTTTAAAAAGGAAAAATAGCATTCCGATTTGTTCCCCGAATCGTGCAGCCGTAACATCTTATTTGCTGTGATTGACGATCTGGTCTGTCCGTCTGGCAGCGGATGATCTCAGTCTCAGGGTTGGCACACAGTGTTTGGCTGTAGTCTGGGTTTGGGACAGTCATTAGCAGAGACAGGTGCTGTCACTGAGGTCCTGTCAAAGACCGTTTCTCTCTCAGACGATGTGCGGTGTTTATGAGCGCTGCTGAATTCATTCTGTCCTGCAGTCTTGTGCTTTTTAATATGGATTAAAAAAAAATAGAGCTGTGAAACATTTAGTTCATGCACTAGTGGCTAAAACTCAGGGTCTCTGCATTTATTTGAAATATTTGTTAATCTTTTGTAACATTATTAATGTTAGTTTACTGTGTCCTTGCAGAATACAAGTATTAATTTCTATTTAAAAAAACAAAAACAAAGCATTACAGTACATGCACGTGTAACACAATACATGCCAATAAAAAAAAGCTGTACGTACTGTAGATGAAGTCTATTCCTCTGTATTTACATCTCACATTGAGGCAGTACTGAACACTGAAGTCACAGGCCAGATCCAGCTGGCATGACATGAACAAAACACACACAAATCAAAGCTGTTACCCGTTAGAATTGGCCAGCGGATCGTCAAAGATGGCGAAAATAAAGAGCAAATGAGAAATCAAGACTAATAGGGAAATGTCAGAAATGATCTTGTTTAAATTTCTTATTTAACATTGAGTTCTTGATCTATTCATTGTTTTTTAGTGTTTGTTTTTTTCCAGTTGAGAAACTGAGCTCATTAACTAGAGAGCAGCTGGCTTGCTGATATATGCTGATTTACCAGAATAGAAGTTTTCTTCCTCTTGGTTTAGTACCTAAAATGTTCCCGATGACGAATGCTATGTTTGGAAAGAAAATTACGCATTCTACAGAGCCTCTAAAATCTAAATGGACAGAAAAATATGAAATGGGAGGGAAAAATGCTTTTGCGTTCTCTTGCAATTACTTCAATATACGGGGTATTGCACCTTCACAGTGTTTACATGCTTTAGACACAGTTTATCACGGTGCACTGAGGTTTATAACAAATCTTAAAACCCTCACTCATCATTGTGTGTTGTTTGCTCGGGTTAGGTGGTCTGCGTTGTCCATCCGAAGACAAAAAACACTGGCATGTTTTTATTTATAAATCTTTCCTGGGTCTGCTTCCTTCATATCTTTGTACATGCATCTGTAAAAAGTATGCGTGTAGCTATAGCCTACGGTCCCAGGAATTATTCTCTCTGTCTGTTCCAGTGGTACGCACTGAATTCGGGAAAAAGCCTTTTAAATTTGCTGCTCCCTTTGCCTGGAATAATTTGCAAAGTACTTTGAAACTGAGGGAGCTGGTTTCATTGGACACATTTAAAGTAATTTTAAATGATTTGTAGAATGACGCATCGGGCTGTAGATGTTTTAAGTAGTTATGTATTGATATTGAAACTGATTGGATTTGCTTGTGTGTGTATAGGTGTATGTATTGATGGATGTTATTTGTAACCATGTCCCTTTAGGGAAGAATTTACAGTTGTAGAATTACATTCTTAGAATTCTATAATTCTTAGAATTAATAGAATTGGTACATTCTTAGTAGAATGTGTTATTCGCATTCCATGCCTTTCCGAATTGGGATTATTTAGGCTTTGGGCACATCCCTACTCCTTAAACGTCCCATATTGTCAAAACTGAAATTTCCTGGCTTGTTTCATGATAACAGAGGTCTAGGGTCTATAAAACTACCATATAAGTTTCAAAGCAGTCGATCCACAGACAAATGCACACAGCCTGGATAAAGTAGCTGTGCCTTTTCACGAGCTGTTGTGACTTCAGTATATTTTTGATGTCAGAACTACTCAGTCACCAATGGTGGGTCACTCAGAAAACAACAGGCCAATCAGAAGAGAGGCTCATGAATATTAAGTAGACAGGCCAAAACCGAGCTGTTCTTGGCAGAGCTCCTGGGAAAGCAGCTGTAAAAATATATTGACATGGTTTTTGGTACTTATACTGCAAATATCAGGACATCAAAACCTAAAATAAAACTTCAGAAAGTTGTACAACATGGGACCTTTAACTATGATAATCACTGAATGCCTTGAGTGGTTTATTACTTTATTTCACAGTTTTCTGCTGTTTGTGGCTGTAAATATCAGCTCCTCTTTTCAGTGTATTCTCCTGTATCTCAGATGAGACAGATTAGTTAAGCAGACTAGTGTGAGTGTGTCTTGATCTGAGTGTGTGTGTGTGTGTGTGTGTGTGTGTGTGTTCCTCTCCTCAGAATGGCAGGGATTACGGGTTCCTGGTGCGACAGAACTCAGAGCTTCTGCGAGCGCTGGAGAAGATGGAGAAATCCTGCGCCGCTCTCAGAGAGGAGAACCGGATCCTGGTGAGGAGAACCGGCACCGTACAGCTCAGCTGAGGCTGCGGAGGGGACACGTGTGCATTGAGTTGCAGATTTAATTTAAGGGATTTTTTTGTTCAGTATTTTGTATGAAAGTATGTGTGTGTGTGTGTGTATATATAGATAGATGGATTAACATTAGATAAATAAATGATAGATGGATGGATATATAGATGGATGGATTAACAATAGAATGATAAATGATAGATGGATGGATGAACAATAGATAGATAAATTATAGATAGATAGATGAACGATGGATGGATTGATAGATGGATGGATGAACAATAGATAGATAAATGATAGATGAATGGATGGATGGGTGGATGAATGAACAATAGATGGATAAATTATGGATGGATGAACAATAGATAAATAATAGATGGATGGATGGATGAACAATAGATAAATGGTAGATGGATGATGGATGGATGGATTAACAATAGATAGATAAATGATAGATGGATGGATGGATGGATGAACAATAGATAGATAAATCATAGATGGATGGATGGATGAACAATAGATAAATGATAGATGGATGATGGATGGATGGATGGATGAACAATAGATAGATAAATGATAGATGGATGGATGGATAAACAATAGATAGATAAATGATAGATGGATGGATGGATGAACAATAGATAAATGATAGATGGATGGATGGATGAACAATAGATAAATGATAGATGATGGGTGGATGAACAATAGATAGATAAATTATAGATGGATGGATGGATGAACAATAGATAGATAAATGATAGATGGATGAACAATAGATAAATGATAGATGGATGATGGATGGATGGATGGATGAACAATAGATAGATAAATGATGGATGGATGGATGGATGAACAATAGATAAATGATAGATGGATGATGGATGGATGGATTAACAATTGATAGATAAATGATAGATGATGGATGGATTAACAATAGATAGATAAATGATAGATGGATGGATGGATTAACAATAGATAGATAAATTATAGATGGATGATGGATGGATGGATTAACAATTGATAGATAAATTATAGATGGATGGATGGATGAACAATAGATAGATAAATGATAGATTGATGATGGATGGATGGATTAACAATAGATATAAATGATAGATGGATGGATGGATGGATGAACAATAGATAGATAAATTATAGATGGATGATGGATGGATGGATTAACAATTGATAGATAAATTATAGATGGATGGATGGATGAACAATAGATAGATAAATGATAGATTGATGATGGATGGATGGATTAACAATAGATATAAATGATAGATGGATGGATGGATGGATGAACAATAGATAGATAAATTATAGATGGATGGATGGATGAACAATAGATAGATAAATTATAGATTGATGATGGATGGATGGATTAACAATAGATATAAATGATAGATGGATGATGGATGGATTGATGAACAGTAGATAGATAAATGATAGATGGATGGATGGATGGATGGATTAACAATAGATAGATAAATGATAGATGATGGATGGATTAACAATAGATAGATAAATTATAGATGGATGGATGGATGAACAATAGATAGATAAATGATAGATGATGGATGGATTAACAATAGATAGATAAATTATAGATGGATGGATGGATGAACAATAGATAGATAAATGATAGATGATGGATGGATTAACAATAGATAGATAAATTATAGATGGATGGATGGATGAACAATAGATAGATAAATGATAGATGATGGGTGGATTAACAATAGATAGATAAATTATAGATGGATGGATGGATGAACAATAGATAGATAAATGATAATTGATGATGGATGGATGGATTAACAATAGATAGATAAATTATAGATGGATGGATGGATGAACAATAGATAGATAAATGATAGATGATCGGTGGATTAACAATAGATATAAATGATAGATGGATGGATGGATGGATAAACAATGGATGGATGGATGGATGGATTAACAACAGATAGATAATGATAGATGGATGAACGATAGAACATTTCTAATTTTTAGTTTCACTTGAAGTACTAAAATAACTAAAACTAAATGTAATAAAACTAATAAATAAAAATTAATAAAAACGGTATAGATCTTATTTAAAAATAGTAAACGCAATAAAATTAATACAATTTTAAAAAATAAAGTGAAAACTATTTTTTTAAATTAAAATCTAATTCAAAATAATAGCAAAAAACAATATTATAATATTATTATTACTATAATATTACCATAACATTTTAATAGTATAAAGATAATCAAGGTTTATTTTTATCCTTTTATCCTTAAATGGGCTTTTATACAGTCATAGATATTGCATGTGCAAGTATTAATTTATTTGGTAAATAGCATTGCAGCACTTAATATTCTTCATATTGGGGTTTATTTTGTGAAAATGTCCAGCATTTATAAATTACAAATATTTTTATAAAGATCAAGGAAAATAGCATTAGCCCCTTAAGATTTTCATTTTCATCATATTTAATAATATTTTAGTTTGTTTGCATTTCACAGGAATAGTCCTGTTGTGCAACAATTAATGTTTTTATTTATTTATTTATTTTTTTACACCAAACATGTTGCTTTATATATTTCACCACCTTCTTAAACCTGGTTTTGAGTCTCTCGAATGCTCGCTCTTGTGTCTCGTCAGAGGAAGAGCAGTTCTCCAGAGACGGAGGAGAAGGTGAAGAGGTTGAGGAAGAAGAACACCGAACTCGCCGTCATCGCCAAGCGTCTGGAGGAGAGAGCGCGCAAACTGCAGGAGGCCAACCTGAAAGTGGTGTGTATTCATCTGTTCATCTCCTGACGGTGTGGACTGCATTATTATAGCACTTTAAAGGGGATTTGGCAACTATTTCAACTTAAGCCCTATTCGCACGGGATAATTATTACCTGGTGACCTCTAGTCATTTGTAATAATTGCGGAGTTTGTCTGAGATCTTAATCCCGTGCGAATCGGCCATGTCTGTAATTTGTAAAGTAAAAATTCCCCCGCAAATTACCTACTATATTTCGCCGAACACCGAGGTCCTGTGATAATATTAGCCCCGTGCGAATCGACATCTCTGTGATTTGGCCGGATCGTATATCATTTTTTCAAGGTTTTTGTTTCATGTGCGCCTTTTTATCTATCTTTCGCGAAGAATGGAGGCTGGTTTGGAGTGTTTTGATAGTATTTTGGGTGCTGGGTCATATCGCTATACACAACTACACAATTTGCAGAAAGTGAAAGCTGAAAATCATCAGAAGAGCAAAAACAAAAAGAATGATTAGATGGAGATGAATGATATGTATAGCAGCATGCGGTAAGGAACTTTATTCTGTTTATGTCATAATATGTCATACAGCTACACCTATAACGAAAATACATTTCCAAGCAATATCATATTGACGTCATATCCGGGAGATAAGCCGGTAAATTTGAGTAAAATCACAGGCTTCGGTTATCCCGTGCGAATGTGCCACATGAAATTCAGATGTGGCGGGGTAATTTTTAAATCACACGAGGTCCCCAGATAGTACTAATCCCGTGCGAATAGGGCTTTAAAGGGATAGTTCACCCAAAAATGTAAATTCTGTCAGTAATTACTCTCCCTCATGTTGTTCAACCCCGTAAGACCTTCGTTCATCTTCAGAACACGAATGAAGATATTTGTGATTAAATCTGAGAGCTGGATCACTCCTCCATAGGCTTCTAAGGGATTGAAACTTGTTCCCTGAAAAGTTATTAAAGTCATTGTTAAAATAGTCCAAGTGACTACAGTGGCTCAATCTTAAGATTATCAAGCGACGAGAATACTTTTTGTGCGCAAAAACAAACAAAAATAACGACTTTATTTCAACTAATCATGTCCTTCTCTGTGGGCCTCGAGTCAGTTAACGTAGTGTGATTGCGTAGAGCTACGTCACACGTAGGCTCACTATTGGCCGACGCTGGTCATGTGATGCATGTGACGTACAACACAGAAGCGCTGCGCTGTTACACTAGTGAACTCACTCGAGGCCCACAGAGAAGGAAATGAAGAGTTGAAATAAAGTCGTTATTTTTGTTTTTGCGCACAAAAAATATTCTCGTCGCTCGATAATCTTAAGGTTGAGCCACTGTAGTCACTTGGACTATTTTAACGATGTCTTTAATAAGTTTTCGGGGAACAAGTTTCAATCCCTTAGAAGCCTATGGAGGAGTGATCCAGCTCTCAGATTTAATCAAAAATATCTTAATTCGTGTTCGGAAGATGAACGAAGGTCTTACGGGGTTGAACAACATGAGGGAGAGTAAATACTGACAGAATTTACATTTTTGGGTGAACTATCCCTTTAATAAAACCATTTAGAAATCATTTGGATGTTAAACAGCCTTGAAATATTGACTTTTCCAGAAAGTTTGCTTTGATTGAAACTTATTTTGCTCAAAATAATGTTACACAAGTTCGTCCATCGTTTTCATATGAAGTATATCAGGGATTTAAGGCAACACATTTCAGGCAAAACCATGTTGCTGTTTTTCACGCACTGTTCAATTTTTAGATCCCATTACAAACTTTCAGACTAGTGAAACAAACACATTTAAAATACACTTTTAAGTGTTCATTTTATTTCACTTTATCGGTTTGCGTCTGTAGATTTCAATATCAATACAAATATTCAAATCAAAATATCATTCGCCTCATTCATATAACATTCTATTTCTAAAAACATATTGGAAATGTGTATTTATTCTGTATGTTGACAGTATTTTCTGATCTATGGAGTTATAAAAAGAGAAAACCAAAATCCACTCTGTAAAAATCTTCAAATCTAATGTCTACAAAATGAAACAAATTTGTTTCCAGATTTCTGTCCTGGAAATAAATGCACATTAGTGGATATTTAATTAGACAATGCATTATTTTCATATTTCAGAAAACAATTGTCTTAAATGCATTGTGATTAATAGATATCACCATACATTCCCAGTTGTTTAGTGTGTTTTTTACACTGGTATTTCGCCTTAAATGTATTTCAGTCATCAGTGTACAAGTAAAGGGGTTTATTTAAGGTCTGATTATGAAGGCATAACATGCACTTTATACTTTTAAAGGGATAGATGATCAGTAAATGATGACAAAATATTACGTTTTAATGGAACTATTCATTTATTTTATTGCTGGATTTTTGAACTAATTATCATCTCCTTTTTCTGGATATTGAAATCCTTCTTTAAAACTGTACAATACACACCTTCCCAACCCATCCAGTGTTTACTAGTCAAACACACTCTTCCATCGCTCTCTTATGTCTCAGATATAAAGGCAAGCCACAGATTTATTGATGGTTGTGTGTCGACTTTGTTCTGAATGACCGTGACTATTTAAATACATTACAGATCTATTGTTGAACAACCTTCTGTTTTACAATGACATTGAGCTTTTGATGTAGAGCAACAACACTGGTTACACAACACACGACGAATCTACACACGCAACACTGGTTACACAACACAAGACGAATCTACACATGCAACACTGGTTACACAACACACGACGAATCTACACACGCAACACTGGTTACACAACACACGACGAATCTACACACGCAACACTGGTTACACAACACAAGACGAATCTACACATGCAACACTGGTTACACAACACACGACGAATCTACACACGCAACACTGGTTACACAACACACGACGAATCTACACACACAACACTGGTTACACAACACACGACGAATCTACACACGCAACACTGGTTACACAAGACACGACGAATCTACACACACAACACTGGTTACACAACACAAGACGAATCTACACACACAATACTGGTTACACAACACAAGACGAATCTACACACGCAACACTGGTTACACAACACACGACGAATCTACACACGCAACACTGGTTACACAACACAAGACGAATCTACACACACAACACTGGTTACACAACACAAGACGAATCTACACACGCAACACTGGTTACACAACACACGACGAATCTACACATGCAACACTGGCTACACAACACACGACGAATCTACACACACAATACTGGTTACACAACACAAGACGAATCTACACACGCAACACTGGTTACACAACACACGACGAATCTACACACGCAACACTGGTTACACAACACACAACGAATCTACACACAATACTGGTTACACAACACAAGACGAATCTACACACGCAACACTGGTTACACAACACACGACGAATCTACACACGCAACACTGGTTACACAACACACAACGAATCTACACACACAACACTGGTTACACAACACAAGACGAATCTACACACTCAACACTGGTTACACAACACAAGACGAATCTACACACGCAACACTGGTTACACAACACAAGACGAATCTACACACACAACACTGGTTACACAACACAAGACGAATCTACACACGCAACACTGGTTACACAACACACAACAAATCTACACCACGGTTACACAACACAAGACGAATCTACACACACAATACTGTGGTAGAGAAGTGGATGATGACGTGAGAGTTTAAACATAAAGACACTGGTGTGTGTGTGTGTGTGTGTGTGTGTGTGTGTGTGTGTGTGTGTGTGTGTGTGTGTGTGTGTGTGTGTGTGTGTGTGTGTACCACTGTAACTCTAGTCCACCTCTACGGCCACCTGTCAGCCCTCTGAGAATCATGGATAATAATGACTGACGGTCACAGCACAACACCTGTTATCCGTTTGTGTCAGCACACACACACACACACACACACTTGAACAAACACACTCACTCTCTCACAAACACACACACACACACACACTCTCTCACTCTCTCTCTCTCTCTCTCTCTCTCACGCACACACAAACACGCACACACACACTCGCACACACTCACACACACTCGCACACACTCACACACACACACACACACACACACACACACACACACACACACACACACACACACACACACACACACACACACACACTCATGCTGTAGCTGATGTTATTCTGTCTCCAGGTGAACTCTCCTCTGCCGGTGAGGTCTGGCGCTGTGGATCAGTACAGGCGTGCGTTTGCCCGTCAGCGAGCCCGAGACCTGGCGCAGCACGCAGACACACTTCTGTGTAGAGACAAGCAGATCTCGGCGCTGCAGCAGGAGTGCAGACAGCTGGAGAACCGGCTCGGGCACGGCGAGGTACACACACCATCACACACAACACCTCATACTATTTGCTAAGTCTAGCAACACTAGTACTGTGACTTAAAGGGATACTTCATATTTACCCCATGATTTACTCACCCTCAAGTCATCGTAGGTGTATATGACTTTCTTCTTTCAGACGAATACAATCAGAGTTATATTAAAAAAATAGTTTTTTAATATCAGTGAATGACCGTTTATGTTTTGATGTCCATAAAAGTGCATCTATTCATGATAAAAGTGCATCTATCCATCATAAAAGTGCATCTATCCATCATAAAAGTGCATCTGTCCATTATAAAAGTGCATCTATTCATGATAATAGTGCATCTGTCCATTAAAATCGTGCATCCATTCATGATAAAAGTGCATCTATTCATGATAATAGTGCATCTGTCCATTATAAAAGTGCATCTATTCATGATAATAGTGCATCTAATCATAAAAGTGCATCTATCCATCATAAAAGTGCATCTATCCATCATAAAAGTGCATCTATTCATGATAATAGTGCATCTGTCCATCATAAAAGTGTATTTGTCCATGATAAAAGTGCATCTGTACATTATAATAGTGTATCTATTCATGATAAAAGTGCATCTGTACATTATAATAGTGTATCTATTCATGATAAAAGTGCATCTGTCCATTATAATAGTGCATCCATTCATGATAAAAGTGCATCTGTCATCATAAAAGTGCATCTGTCCATCATAAAAGTCCATCTATTCATGATAATAGTGCATCTGTCCATCATAAAAGTGCATCTGTCCATGATAAAAGTGCATCTGTACATTATAATAGTGTATCTATTCATGATAAAAGTGCATCTATCCATAATAAAAGGGAATCTATTCATGATAATAGTGCATCTGTCCATTATAAAAGTTCATCTATCCATCATAAAAGTGCATCTCATCATAAAAGTGCATCTATCCATCATAAAAGTGCATCTGTCCATGATAAAAGTGCATCTGTCCATTATAATAGTGTATCTATTCATGATAAAAGTGCATCTGTCCATTATAATAGTGTATCTATTCATGATAATAGTGCATCTGTTCATGATAATAGTGCACCTATTCATGATAATAGTGCATCTATCTATCATAAAAGTGCATCTGTCCATCATAAAAAGTGCATCTGTCCATCATAAAAG
The DNA here is from genome assembly GCF_051911475.1 of Siphateles boraxobius. NCBI lineage: Eukaryota > Metazoa > Chordata > Actinopteri > Cypriniformes > Leuciscidae > Siphateles > Siphateles boraxobius. Next base: position 129,698 of record NW_027508754.1, on the reverse strand, counting down.
TGCATCTGTCCATCATAATATTGCATCTATCCATCATAATAGTGCATCTATTCATGGTAAAAGTGCATCTGTCCATTATAATAGTGCATCTGTCCATCATAATATTGCATCTATCCATTATAATAATGCATCTATTCATGATAAAAGTGCATCTGTCCATCATAATAGTGCATCTGTCCATCATAAAAGTGCATCTATCCATCATAAAAGTGCATCTATTCATGATAATAGTGCATCTATCCATCATAAAAGTGCATCTGTCCATCATAAAAGTGCATCTATCATCACAAAAGTGCAATTATTCATGATAATAGTGCATCTATTCATCATAAAAGTGCATCTATCCATCATAAAAGTGCATCTATCCATGATTAAAGTGCTCCACACGGCTCCGGGGGTTAATAAAGGCCTTCTGTAGTGGAGCGATGCGTTTGTGTTAGAAAAATATCCATATTTAAAACTTTAAAGTTATTTTACTTTATAAAGTTTTAAATATGGATATTTTTCTTACACAAACGCATCACATGATGGACAGATGCACTTTTAATCATGAATAGATGCACTTTTATAAACTTCAAAACAGAAACTTCCATTCACTGCCATTATAAAGCTTGGAAGAGCCAGGACATTTTTTAATATAACTCTGATTGTATTCGTCTGAAAGAAGAATGTTATTTACTGTACACATAGGACGGCTTCAGGGTGAGTAAATCATGGCTAATTTTAATTTTTGGGTAAACTATCCCTTTAATTATTGCTGATTTGCATCAGAATCGGAATCTGTTCATGTTTTTTTTTTTAAATTAAGTTCTTAAAAAAAGAGTTGATTTTTGCCAACAAATTTTAGTCAGCCATAGTCTTGTATTTATTTAATTTAATTTATTTTTTTTATTTTTTATCTTATTAGGTTATTTTGCATCAGAATCAGATTAGATATTTTCTGTTATATGTTCAACTGGATGTTTGTAATAATTACTAAATATGTAACATGATTCCTCTTTGGAGTTCCAACAACGTTTCAGTCAGGCTTATTATTTTATTTTAATATTATTTTATTATTATTTTTTTTTAAATTAAACTTTATTTTTTTCATCTTATTTTCTTAAGTTATTTTGCATCAGAATCAGATTAGATGTTTTTTGTAATCAAATTCTTAAAATATATGATCAACTGAATGTTTGTAATAATTACTAAATAAATAACATGATTTCTGTGCAGTTTTTCTTATATTTCAACTCTTATATTGTTCACTCTTTGGAGTAGATGTTTTTCCAACCAAAATTATGCAGTCTCATGGGTATCGATTGATTGACTGATTGATATATTTATTTTATTTTGCATCAGATTAGATCTGTTCTGTTCTTGTTTTTTTATATATATATATATGACCAACTTACTAAATACATAACATGATTCCTGTGCATTTGCTCTTATATTCCAGCTCATAGTTCCCTCTTGCATTTTCATTATTATGACTTATGTCTCCACCTGCAGGAGATGTCATGTACTGCACATAGCCAGCATTCACTGAACACACACTTTTAAGTACATCCGCATAACATTGAAGTGTGAACCTGGCACAGAACCTAAATGTGTCTCACTGCAGGACTATTTAAGTGATCTGCAAAACACGATGATTGATCTCCTCCATGTGTGTCTCAGGGTCCTGTGGGAGTCAGTGAGTTTGAGCGTCTCCTGAAGGAGTCTCAGAAGGAGGTTCTGCGTCTCCAGAGACAGCTGTCGGTCTCTTCTACCAGAGATCAGAGCAGCGCGACTGCAGAAAACACTTCAGAGAGACAAGACAGAGACGACAGGGTGAGTGCCGACACAAAACAAGCCTGTTTCCCGACATTGAGCAAAAAATCACTCTGTGATATGAATATAAACCTTCGCATCAGGCGCATTTTACAGATGAGAATCCATGAAATGCATTATTAGACCGTTTTCTAAGGATGCACAATATTAAAAGCATTTAAAAATCATAACATTATATAGTGCTATTATGAAATCATAAAAGTAGCAATTGAGTTAAATAAATATATGCACTGCGTGTTTCAGAGTGAACCGCGGCACTGTAATTATTGACATGCGTGCAGGTTATGTGTTTCTTCGGTGTCTCAGAGTGGCTTTGTGGGTTTCCAATAGTGCTGAACGATTAATCATATCACAATCACAATCGCGATATCAAGCCTATGCGATTATATGACGCAAAATGCTGCGATTTTACATGAAATAAACAAATTAGGGCTGGTAATGCAATTAACGCAGCATCTGTTATTTTTTGTCATCCTTTGGCTAGTGTTACATGATCCCTCTCTTATTCATCCGAATGCTTTTAAACCATTCATGCGGACAAGTCAAAAGAGAGCGCGCTGCCTGTGAATGTGTTGACTGAGACTCACAGAAAGACGCGCGCCAGTATCATGCGCAACCACTGGCCGTGCGCCAGAAACGGTTCTCTTTCGCGCTTCAACGAACAATAACACACACAATTATGCCAAAATGTCATTTTGTTGAGTATCTTCATTACATAAGAGCAGTGTTATGATGTACGTAAAGACTTGTGAGAGAATGAGGCGTGTGTGAGATCCTCGTCTCTGTCAGCAGCGGCTGCTCTTAAAGGGCCAGCAGCCAATAAAGCTTTCTGTCAGTAAAATTAATCAAAGAACAATGGGAACACAGAAAATTACTCACTGTAGCTTTTGTAGCTTTAATAAGGATTAGTCTATATATAATTTATGCAGTGCAGACTGTTTGATAACTTTATTCAATTTCTGTATATTTGTCCTACCTGTTAGACAGGAAGGATAATTTTTATCCAGACATCAATGTCTTATTGATCATCATCAATCATTTAGTTGTTGTTGCTAGTTTGAGTTGAGAAATACACATTTCAGAATTATCACTTCTCTGTGTGTGCATTTTGCTTTAGAATCAAGCAAGTTGACTCATGAAACCATTTGTTTATTATATTGCATATCGCAACCGCAATATTGACCTCAATAATCGCAATATGACATTTTCCCCAAATAGTGCAGCCCTAGTTTCCAATAACATGCATTTGGAAATGCATATAAAGTCTGATGCGCTTTGTGTTTCATAGCAAAGTGTTGCACTGTTATCATTTACAAGCGTCTCAAACTCCATCTCTGTATATGCTGTGAGTTTGGTTTGCTTATAATGTTCATCTGGAAACGCAACATGCGCCATGATTTCTCCAGATGTGTGATGTAAATCACTTATAAACCTACGCCAACACAGTAGAATACATCTGTATGTTTTTAAATATGCAAACTGTTCAACACAATTTCAAAATAAAAGTCTAAACCCTCGTTCTGAGTTTGCATGTTTTGATGTCCACTAGGGTTGGGCGGTATTTCGGTAATATCGTATACCACGGGGTCTTAAAATAGCAACGGTATCAGTTTCAATACCGTCATTACCGGCACTTATATATAATAAATAAATATAATTTATTCAATGCCTAAAAATGCTTATGTAGTTGTCATCAAGTGACAGTGTGGAGGAGAGAGAGAGAGAGAAGGGAGAGGCAGTAAATACTGACTAGGCAATTTGTAAATGTTGCAAAAAAAAAGGTGACCGCGAGAGATGGAAACACCTCTAACCTAATGTCGCATCTCCGAAACAACCACCCACTCAGTGCTGCGAGGATGCATTTTGCCCCGAGTTCATTAAATAAGCGCATTCGTTTATATTTGTTAAAATATTATAATGTTATTTTTTTTTTTACGTTGATAATGAAAACTGAACAGCACGAGTAAGATGGGATGCATCGGGAGTCAGACATTGACCACTTAATTAAGTTTCATTTTGTAAAAGGCCTTTCTTTAAAGTGAATTTCGTTTTGTATAAATTGTATCCTAATTTTAATATTTTTTTTTTTTATCAACCAATAATAAATAAGAATCAAATATAGCATACAACATAATCATGACATGATCATGCGCTGGCGCGCCGCGGTCACTTGCATTTAAATCTCATTATAAATTAACCGAAACTCAGTGTATGTCTCACAGACATGAAAGATATCTAAATAAAGCTTGAAATTTCATTAAACGAAACAATTCAAAATGTAAAGAAATAGGCCACTCGCTGATTATTTAATCCATGATGTGCATTTCTCTCTATGCGCGTTCTATACGGAAATGGCGATCATCAAATTAAACGAAACTATTCCAAACGAAAAGAAATCGGCTAGCCTACTCTCTGATTATTTAATCCATGATGTGCATTTCTCTCTATCGTTCACTATGGAGATGGCGATTCGTCAATTTCTTTAAACGAAACAATTCAAAATGAAAAGAAATATAGGCAGCATTTACTCTCGGATTAATCCATGATGTGCATTTCTCTCTATAGGTGCGTTCACTACGGAGATATCAATCGTCAATTTCTTTAAACGAAACAATTCAAAACGAAAAGAAAAAGGCTAGCCTATACCTTCTGATTATGTAATCCATGATTTGCATTTCTCTCTATATATGCGCGTTCACTAGGAGATGGCGATCGTCAGCTTAATCTTTGCAGCACTGACAGAAAAGTTGTATTAATAAAAATCAATGGACGCGTGTCACCGGATTTACAAATGCACTTCTGGCTTGTTGCTTGTTAATTCAATTTAAATGAATTAATAAAATGAATACAATTGTCATAATTAAGATAATTAAATATTATTAATTGTCCCATTTTTGCTCATTTATAAATAGTATTTATATCTACCACCCCCTGAGCACCTGGGTTAAACAATTATTTGGCGCCACCATATTATAACGGCCCACGTATTAAAAATAGTCGAGTCTAAATAGGGCTCCAGCTCATATTACATTTAATGCCGTCAACAGGGATCAGACACAACGTGCACGGGTTGGCCTTGATTTTTTTTGTGTGTGTTTTTTATGCCCGATCTGGTATTCAGTTTCTGAACGGTGTAGACACAAGCCAACAGTTTGGTGACGCTGTCTGAGCCTTATGTCATAATTTTTAATTAGTCACGGTAATATCGTATACCCCGGTAAAATAGGGAGGAGGTTTGACGGTATCAAAATTTGGATACCGCCCAAGCCTAATGTCCACATGTTCTTTTTCAAGAAATCACAGTGGCTGTAGCATTTCTATCGTAAAGAAGTGGCCAAATATTAAAGATTTGAATTAAAAGTTTGGCCAATATTAAACAAGGATTTGATCTGCTGTAAAGTGTAAAAACACCAGGCCGCTGTGCTCTGCAGGCATTTGATATAATACATAATATACTTAAGTTAATTGTTTATATTATGTATATTATGTATTTTAACAGTGTTGTTCAATTAAATCATATTTATTTTGAACCAATTATTATTGCCCCATTGTTATTATATATGTATTTTAAGTCATTAAGGCTATTGTTCACTTAGGTCTATTTTTATTACCACAAAAAAAAATCTGATTAATCGTCAATATAGTCGACCAATAACACGATTACCAAAATAATCTTTGGTGACAGCCCTAAATTACCTAAATGGGTCAGTGGCAGTGTTATTTTAGTTTTTAGGTTCATTTTAAGTAATTTTGTCATTTTTATTAGTTAATTTTTTTATACATTTATTTCAGTTTTTTAAGTTGCCATCTAGCTGAAATAAGTTGTTTTTTTGATATATATATTTTTCCTGTTATCTTTTTCAAATAAATATTTTTCCATACTGTTTTTTATTAATTTATTTCAGTTACAGTACAAAATGAAGATGAGAAATGTGTTGCTTTGAAAACTAGTTGAAATATAAGTATTTGTATTTAATTTAATTTTAGTTCATGTTCATTTTATTTCAATTAACCTAGTATATATATATATATATATAAATAATTTAAAAAGAATTTTTTTTTCTTACAGTTTTAGTTAACTGTAATAACTTTGGTCAATGGTCTCTGCTAAAAGTGTCACAGAAAACCGTTTTTGTGTGAAATTATTATAATTCAAGAGATGTTTGGGAAGCAGATTTTTAATTTTCCCATTCTTCCCACATTGTTCATATCATTCTTTTGGAGTCTTTGCTTCACAATCTGGGTTGTGAAGCAAAACCAGTTGAAACCACTGGCCTACATCACACTAACCGTCCTGGTTTAATCCGCTCAATCCACTGGTGAACTGTTGTAATGCTGTTATTGCTCAGCCGTTTCTCTGTGCTCTTAAGTGTCATTGATATAAACGGGATTCTTTCCTGGATGGAGTCACTTCCTCTGTGAAGGAGTCGGGATTATTGTCCACGTGTTTACGATGGGTCTCTTCCTGTGGGGTTTTTTCAGGGCTTATTTTGTGTTTACACTGAAATGAATGATGTTTCTGCTCTTATGTAATGGACTACACCATAATCTGCAATACTGGCTAATGAGCAACTCTATATACTGAACCCAACACAGTGTGTGTGTGTGTGTGTGTGTATGTATGTGTACTTGTACAACTATCTTTGTGAGGACAAAGAGAGTGAAGTGAGGACATTTTGTCAGATCCTCACTTTCTAAGAGCTCTTTAAAGGCCTGTTTGAAGGTCAAGACTTGGTTTTAGGGATTAGGTATAATTAGGTCAAGGGTAGATGTAGGGTTCAGGTTAGGCAGTTACTGTAGCTGTGCTGGGTAGAGATTGGGTTAATGAATGTCCTCACAATGATAGAGTAGATATATGCGGTGTGCATGTGTTCGTATGTATATTTTTGTGTGTGTGTATATATATGTTTGTGTTCATGTGTATGTGTGCATGCGTGTGTGGGTGTGTATGTTTGTGTTCGTGTGTGTGTGCATGTGTGTGTGTTTGTTCATGTTTGTTTGTGTGCGTGCGTGCATATGTTTGTGTGTTCATGTATGTGTACATGTGCGTATGTGAATATATGTGTGTGTGTGTATGTGTGCGTTTGTGTATGTGCGTGTATATGTGCGTGTGTGTGTGTATATGTATGTGTGCGTTTGTGTATGTGCATGTGTGTGTATGTGTGCATGTGCATATGTGTACATATGTGTGTGTGTGTATGTATGTGTGCGTTTGTGTATGTGCATGTGTGTGTATGTGTGCATGTGCATATGTGTACATATGTGTGTGTGTGTGTGTGTATGTTTGTGTGCGTTTGTGTATATGCGTGTGCGTGTGTGAGTTCATGGATTTTTATATGTGTGTGGTTTGTGTATATTGCGCATATATAACTATGACTTTCTGCAAAGCTGCTTGAAAGCGCAAAACTTTTGAAGAATTATGCAAATACATTTGAATTGACTTGATGCTTGTTCAAACTTCAAGATGAAGTTTGTTGGCGAAATTAAAGTGCTCAGATTTCTTGTAGAATATATTTGCACAGTCGATCGCACAGCTCTTTCCCATTTTAGATGTGTTTTTGTGTGTTTTCAGCTCAGTGTGTGTAACCGCAGTGACTCCGCCTACTGTGATGTCATGTGAATGCCTTCTATACACCGGTCAAATTCAGGCCAATTTGTTAAACATGTTTAAAAATGATTGTGAATTAGGGAGTTGCTTGTAAGGCACTCGGCTAGTAATTCCTCTCACATGCTGCGAGTCGTGACTATACGAGCATCGCTGATTGACGCGATGAAGTTCAGTGCATTTTAATTTAACCTGTTTGTGTTAACGATAAAGTACATGTAGTCTTAGTTTCTTTTTTGATTAGTTACGTTTCTGTTTTATTCATAGAATATTTTCCATAGAAATTCGAAAATGCTTTCCCATACACCAGTTTAACACTCATCTCTGACTCGACCAATGATGCGAGTTGTGGGCGGGACTATATGTTTGGTGTCCAATGGCAGTCAGAGGGCGGAGCAGAAGGTGTGGTTTGGAAAAACACATAAATTATACAATAGTGGTGCAGAAAATATCAGCTTTAAGCTCTTATGCAGTTCATTATACATTTTTGTGAGCTAAAGACTTCTAAATCAATGCTTGAGGTTAGTTCGTGAAATGTGTCCAAACTTTTGTTTATCGCAGAATTTGTGTTGCATATTAATGGATGGCATTAAAAAAATACATCCAATTTACTGACCATTTGAAGTTTCAATCTAACCGTACCCATCGTCTCTGTAAAGCCGTCTCTGGATGAGAACGCCAGTACGGGTAATCTGGACATTTGCGACACACACACACACACACACACAAACACACACACACACAGGGAAAGAAAGGGGCCATGTTGTGTGCGCTCTAATCCCCTTTGACAGCAGAATGGTACGGTCCCATAATCCTCTGCCTGTTGCCCTGGTAGCATTGAGAGGTTTTGGATGGTAGCTGCGACCTCGGCCCAAAGCGAACCAAAGATTCCCGCAGTCAGAGAGCGGACTCTTTTCTTTCCATCAGCTCACAGGAGAGGGGTAGGTGTGCATGCGTGGCAGATTCATCTGCATACTTTGAGTTGTTGCAGAGATGAACGGGTTGTAATTGCATGAATGTCCAAATGATGTAACATGCATGTGTTATAAGAGATGGAAGAGTGTGTGTGCGCGTTCCGTCAGTGCGGGACAGATTATAACACTCACCTGTCCTGTCATTGGCAGGCGAGCGCTAGCGTATGATTACGGCCCTCGGTGACGCATCATATTGCATTTGGGCACTAAATGCATGCGTTATTGTGCATAAACACAGAGCTGCTGGAGAAGAGGCACATTTAGGCCTAGTTTGGATGATGCTTTACAAAATTTCGTGTTTTAAAAGTTAGCCAGATGTTGGAGTTTGTTGCCAACTGGTGAGACAGATTGCAATAGCAAACATAAAAGATGCATGACAGACAAAGCTCTCAGTGTTAATGCATTTGATGCATGTGCTATAGAAGAAAACCAGCGGCAGGCAGGCCAATCCATTAAGGTGCTTTTTAAAGAAGTGATCCAGTTACCCGTTTCAGTAGTCCACGGGATTACAGCAATGTGCTTATAGCCAACGCAGGCCGGCGTATGGGGTCGAACCACAGGCTTGATAAAATACAGATTAAACCCGAGGCTTGGTTTCAGATCGCTTTACTTTACTGAGTTATAAGTCTTAGAAAAAGGATGTTCGCTTTACAAGTGTTAGCTTTAGCCACAGGCAGGCCCAAAATATGCCATCAGTAACTTATAGTTATGATCGCATTCATACTGATATTATATGTGTGGCTTTTAGTTCATGCATTTAGCTTTGAGGCTAATATCTATATGCTATTACTAAAAGTTGACAAACTTTTTGCAGATATGCACATTTAAACTTCCAGGAACATCTTGTTCAGTTGTGTCTATTCAACCTGTCGGTGTCTAGCAATAGCAAGTAGCATGATGTGGTTCATGGCTGAGACCTAAGCAAGCTGTTTAAAAAAAAAGTCAGCTTTATTTCTATAGCGCTTTATACAGTACAGATTGTTTCAAAGCAGCTTTATGGTGATAACAGGAAAATGATGCATTTCGGCTGTTGTTCAGCTGAACCAGTTCACTGGTATATTTAGTGTCTTTTTTGGATCATACTATTGATTTTCTTTTACCCTATTCACCTTTTCTACTCAGCGTTTCCCAACCGATAAATTTTGCAGCTGCAGTTTAATTAAAAGTGGACGCACAAATCTGTCATTATACGGGTGTTTCGGGGACGATGGAGTGAGAGTCTGGTCAACTGGCTAGACGCCACTTCTGCGCTTTTACTCGTTTCCTTCAAACGCCAGATCATTTCATGCATTGCAACTCCATCACATGCTGTGTGTAAGTTCAAATGAAACATGAAAGGCAGAAGCTCAAACAACTAAAGCCGTTCAGCTCAAACAATACAAATCACAAACTTTAGAAGAAGAGTGCAACATTCCCTCTACAAACAGATTTTATTTCTTCATTGGATTAAACTGAGCTGAATAATAACACTATTGTCTTCTGTAGAGCTGCATTTTTTTTAGGTTCACTTATAATGTAAGAAAGATTTTTACATCCTAATTTAGAAGTTATATGCTATTTTCTATCCTATTTTTGACCCTCTTTTTGAAACACAGGTAAACGCCCTCTGCTATGATTTTGTAAAGCATATTAAAATCATTTTCAATGTCCCCGCCATTACATGTATGGAATTGGTTTGAAAACTTCCGATGTTGAAATATTCAGCCATACTTAACCAATTTTATCTATTTTTATTCCTTATGTATTTGTGAGGTAGTATTGTATTTTATCACATTAAATCAGTGTTGAAATGAAGACGCTACAGAAAGGTGTTTATCTCGTTACATAGTTGAAACTTTGCCAACTGAAAAACATTTATGCGTATTACATATGCTTTATAAGTCTTGGCTGTGGCTACGTTACCACAGTTATAGTTGGCAGGATCACTCAGTGTTCTGTTTAAATAAGTTATAAATGAATGTACCGTCATCTGTTGCATATCGTTCATTATTTTCAGTAAAGTGAAGGTAAAGCGAGTACATATCAAGCGATCTGTAACAGACAAGGCAATAGTGAGACATGGTAAAAACACTCTCTTTGCGCCTCTTGCTCTTGTATTTATGCTATTTTCATGTGCTATCGGAAATTTCCTACTTCCCACTTCTGACGTCAGGATTACGAGCTCACCGCATTTAAATTTAAGTTGTCGCATGTCCAATTTATTTTTATTAGGAAACTTGGTTACGATAATTTCCAATAGCGTGTGAAGGCAGCATTACCACTACATGACATGTGTGAATCAGTGGGCGGGGCTAATATAGAAGTGGGCGTCGATCTTCCTCTGCAGAGGCGGTCCTTTGTCACACTGTGACGTCATACTGAGTCGCTTTGAGACCTTAGTTTCAATAAAAGCTGTTTTTGAGCTAACGAGGCAGTTTTGAGTCCTGAAACCGACAGGATATTTTTACAGCACAATGACCTCTTATATGACCTCTTATATTGTTTAAAGCGTTTTAGAAATAAATATGCTGACTATAATTATCTTCAGGACCTTCATCAGACATTAACATTATATGATTATTTATTATTATAAGGCGTATAGTAGATTGTCGGCAATTGTGACACTTTTGGGGTTCTCCTCACTGCAGAATTATTACGTTTTATGCATTGTAAATAAGAAATGATGATGTTCATTTTAATTTAGTTTCCATTTATTTTGCATTTTGGAAGAGAGGTGCAATAAGATCCATAATGACAGTAAAAAAGAAGTCGTCACTCAGTTCTGCTTGGTTAATTCATCTAGTGAAACATTTCTGTTATACAGACGTCCACAGATGACAGATTTCAGCGTATCTGGACTAGCGTGTGATAAGCCTTCAATTAGAGCTAATGAAGTTTTTTTTGCTGCTGATTTGTAAACGGTTTAAGCAGATTTGTCATTTTGCATTGCTGTGTAAACCTTCGTTTGCTTGTCACTGTCACTTACGTTGAATATTACAGATTCTTTTATGTATTAAGAATTATTTTATGAAATCTCATTGGCAATAATGCATTAATAATGCACTTTATAAGTCTCATGTATGGTCTCATGAATAATTGTAACCACAGTATTATTATAAAATAATACATTATAATACTTATCTATGCATTGAACACACCTTTAGAAAGTATAATGCATTCAAATACATGACAAACCACTCATTTTGGATGTAACAAGGAATCTGCAAATATTATAATGCATTTTAACTTTGGTTAAAATTATTTATGAAAAGATATTATGCATTATTAAGAACATTATGAATACCTTATAATGCATTATACACAGGGCCAAAACAAATTTTTTGCCACACCTGCCAATGGCCGTTGACTTAAGAATGTAATAAAAAATCAATTAATCCTTATTAAAGTTGTTTTGGTAAGTAGTTTGATTAACATTAAAAACAGACAGTAGCAGGAATATTAGGCTGATGTCACTTTAAGACCTGGATCCAATATACTGTTACACATGCGACTGTTTACGTTGACTTAAGAAATAACTCACTATTTATATGAGGATACTTGTCAAGACGGCATTTTGACATTATTGAGTTTTAATATGTCTGTTCAAGCGTAAGAAGACATGAAAGTGAGCTCATTCAGTATTCGCGTGCTGTCTGAGACGTGGATTTCTTGGTGCGCGCTTCGCTAACGAGGAGCAAATTGAGTTCCCTTTCGTATCTTCTTGTGCTTGAATATTTCATTGGCAAGACTTAAACCTTTGTGACAATGCAGCGCTGGCCTGTCAACTGTCCCGAGCGTTGTTCACATTCTGTTCACATTCATGTTCTCACAACAATGCATTTCACGGCCAGCTGGCGATAGACACTGTTTCATATACTTACCTACACTGATAAATTTATTTAGTATTTTATGCATGGAATTAACAACTAAAAAGTGAAAGTGACACGTGATGACCAAGTATGGTAACCCATACTTGGAATTTGACCTCTGCATTTAACCCATCAAAGTAAGTGCACACACATTAGGAGCAGAGTAGTGAGTAGTTAACACACACACACTGCAAACGTGGATACACACACCCGGAGCAGCGGGCAGCCTTGAGTAGCGCCCCGGGAGCGATTGGGGGTTAGGTGTCTTGCTCAAGGACACCTCAGTCATATTCCTGCCGGTACTGGAATCGAACCAGCAACCTTTAGGTCACCAGTCCAACTCTGCTACCATTAGGCCATGACTGCCCCCAACTAGTCTCAAGAAGCATTCATTGATTTTAAGGAACAGAACAATATATTTTTAAGGGGTCATATAATGGTATTTTAAAAGTTCATTATTTCGTTTTTTGGATGTAATAGAATAGGTTAACATGCTTTAATGTCCAAAAAACACATTATTTTTGCATACTGTACATCAGACCCCCTTTTTACCAAGAAAATATTTTAGGGCCCCCCTTCACATTGAATGATATTGTCGCTCTTGTAAGCTTACAGCAAGGATGACAAAATGTTTTGTTTTTAAACAAACAGTATGTTTATTACTATAACCAGATATGTTTATGCACAAATAATAGTGTATAATATTGAAAATACTATAGCAAAAACATCATTAGGCCATTTGTAATTTAAAAACGTAAGCCTAGGAGTAGCTATTAATTGGCGCTATTTGAAATGCATTAACAAAAATATCAGTATTTCACACTTGAGTGTAGGGATTAATATAGGCTATAACAAAATGTACTGGTGTCTGGGACCTCTTTAAAAACCCATTTCTTTGGTCAGCCAGGGGACTGTGAATAAAATTAGCTAATGTAATATGATCGTTTGGCGCTCTAGCGATTAATAAACATGCATTTATTAACAGAATAATGCGTATTGCGGAAGAACATTGTAGCCGGAGCTACTTCTCTCTGTTTATGTCTATGACGAGTCACTGGGTTACACCGCAGCGGTGCGACCCGAACCAGTGTAAAATAGTCCCAATATAAACACTTATTATAGGTGTACAATAGTAACTCTTGATAAGACAAAAACACGGTTTGGAAAAGGGATTCATGATGTACTCGCTCATTATACAAATTTAGTAAATTTTGAACACAAAAAAAGTTACGGACTGCTGCTTTAATGCTCACTGTTCAACACTTTTCAAAATATGACACGATCCCCCAAAGAGCTCGCTGACGCCCCCTTGTGGCCCGAGACCCCCTGTTGGGAACCGATGCTGTACATTATTGCAGCTCCTCTATTCGCAGTCTGTCTGAAACGTTTGATTTCTACAAAAGACCCTTCTTCTGCTCTGGTTGGCCAGCAGGCCCAGTGCGTTGTGATTGGCCGAACACCTTGAGTGTGTGTCGGAAATGTAACGACCCTTACCATAATCACGAGCTTCAGCTTCCAAGGCGTTGATCATTTGCAAACACACAGTTAATAACAATGTCGTCGGTTTTATCATATCAGTTCGAGCCCGAGTCGGATTCTAAAAATGCAGATGATCAAGCCGATCGATCAGAAACAACTTTCCAAGCAAGACTTGAGCAGAACGTTTCAGTCTTTGTTCAAATACTTTCTTAGGTTCAGGAAGTTGTCCTCTGTAAAATATGCTTTACACAAGCAAAGGTTTGGGTTGTTCTGCTCAGGAACAGCTTTATAAATCAATCTTAACCTCTGATTCCTAATTTCATCAGTTTTTAGAAGGCCGAACACAGCGGTTAAGCTTTTGCATCCAAACACACAGCATCTTCTCTCTTTGTGTATGGCGAGTGTTATGCTACTATATGCATTGTGACGTATACGTTTGAGGTAATATCTGGACTTCGAGGTCTGGATCAGTGTTTTCTGTTCTCTCGTGGGAGACTGTGAGCTTTGTAACTTTGCAGATCGTATACATGCACAATCGGATACTTTACACACTGAAGGAACACATTAAAAACCATCATGTGACGCCTTTGTTTGAAAAGGTTTTGTACTGTAATATTTAATTTCTCTTTGGATAAAATGGATAGGATAGCCAACAGTTGCGCTGAATCGTTATAATAAAATAACAAACTAGCATTTATTCTTCTGACTGGCTAAATATTCCTCCTCTTTATGGATCTGCTTCGGTATGTTATGAATATAGCTTGTATAAGTGCTAAAGTTTGGTGTGTTGGGCAGTCAGTGAGAGTGTGAGAGGGGGTGGTGATGGCGCAGTGGATAAGACACATGCCTTTGGTGTGAGAGACCCGGGTTCGAATCCACTGTGAGACACCAATGTGTCCCTGAGCAAGACACTTAACCCCTAGTTGCTCCAGAGGCGTGCGACCTCTGACATATATAGCAATTGTAAGTCGCTTTGGATAAAAGCGTCAGCTAAATGAATAAATGTAAATGTAAATGTAAAATGTGTGTGTGAGATGCTAATGAGTGTGTAGTACGGTCTGAATGCTGACGAATGACTCTTCGTCCCGGCTGCGCTGCGTCGGCTCTTTGATCCTGTTACCAGGTCGTGGCTTTGGCCACAGTGGAATAGTTCCACTTAGAGCGTAAGTAGGTACGGCCCCTAAAATTAGCCACTAAGGCATTTGACCCTTAACCTTCCGAGGAAAGACGAGCTGAGACAAATGTCATTTTTTCCCATGACTGATGTCTTCAACAAAAAAAATAAAAAAATAAATGACCATTTCACATGAACAGTAGAAAGACAAATCTCATGAAAACTGACAAGAAATGTCAATGTTTTTGTTTTTGAATATGCAGTTTCACTCAGAAATAGGTCACATTATGAACCTTAAAGGAATAGCATTTAATGTCGACTTGAAGACCATTAAGATTTTTTGTTAACTATTTTCATAACAAATTCATGACACATTTAAACCACACCCTTCACTTATCAGTAATGTGCTGTAGTGTTACTCTTTTGTCATTATTGTACAATGTATTTATTTGTTTATTTAAATGGTAATGTATGCATGTATCATAATAATGTTTGTTTCATGCATTTATTTGTTTGTTTGTTTGTTAGAATCTAAAATTCTTTGTACTGTATCGTTGCAGGATTTTTGTATTATGAGAATAAGATATTTTTGATTCAGGGGTTTGTCATCAGTAGTATATCTATATGCATTTTCAATGTTAAATTCTAAAACATGGAATAGCGTGCGTTACCCTCTTCTGCTGCATGTTTGGTTGCAGTTTATAGGTCCTTTACCTTTTTTTTCTTCTTTTACTTTAGGTTGCGTTTGAAACCCTGCCCACAGTAGTAGATGAGGCCCCTGCTAAGGGGGAGGAGACTCCTGCAGAGTGGGAGGAGTCCCAAACAAATGTAAGGCCCGAACAGGGCACAAGCCCCGCCCACCAGGAAGAGCAGACCACAGAAGAGCGTCTTCAGTTGCTGGTAAGAGTCACATGATCACTGACCTAGAGATGCACGTACACTTACACTGTAATCTCAGGCATCAAATACTCTTATATGCACAGATTCTGCACTTCCAACAATGTCATGATGTCAAATTTATCTGAGCCTGGGACAAATAAATCAATGAAATTGATCTGACAAATAAATATATACAGGATTTCCACAGTCATGGTAAACCGGGTATTATCAGGGAATTTAAAAATGATGATGGAAGTCTTCAAAAATTTTATAGTGGAAATATACAGTAGTCAACATTTGAAGTGGATCAAAAAAGTTAATCAAAGTTGTCCTAAGACAGGAATGGGTATTGTTCAAAATTCATGTAAAACTTTGGTGAAACTTTTCAAAAAGGTTCCTTCCCAAGTACCGGCATTTCTGAATGGGCTGAGGCTGGGATTTAGTGAGTTTGAAGTGAAAGTATTTACTTCAGCACGCACGGCGTTTTAGATTGGGTTCCCGTAGCATAAGCTAGCTTACGCAACACGAGAGTACTCTCGTAAGAGAACGCTCTCGGTTAATAACGTAACCTCGGTTCTCACTAGATGAGTGTTGCGTAACCCTGCCGTGCTTGTGCTACGTTCTGGTTTCGCTTCAGTGTGAAAAACCAAAGAACATCCTATCTGGACTCCGCTTATATAGACTTAAGCCACGCCCATTCTGGCGGGATGTGATGCGCAAGGGCGCCCACGCCACACAGTTTCCGCAGAGCAACCAATAGGCGCGCGAGCTGCATTGCCTTGGTCTGCTCTGTGCAGCAATGTGTTTTAAATTAATGCAAAATTAAGGATAATTTTTGGCTTCAGTATTCTCGACACAGTATTATTCTTCACAATGGTATTTTATTAGTCGTTGGTTTAACCATGGATGAGGTAATGGCTGTTATGTAAAACATCAACCAATATTGAATATCCATAATTATTATAATGGATATAATTAAAGAATACTTATATTATAACATAAATTAGAAGTGTAACGCAAAAAAAACCCTGAATTTTTACGCCTATTTTGAATTTTACTCGAATACAAATACTTCCCTCCCCTCAACAAATACAGATACAAATACCGGCTGCTTTGCACATCCCTAATATATATATATATATATATAATTTTCTGGTTTTGTTCAGCTGCAAAATATTGTATTTTATCTTTTATAAATTGCTATTTTCAAAATTATTTTTTAAACTATAAATACAGTATATATATATATATTTTTTTTTTTTTTTTTTTTTTTAAGGAATGACTTGCTATTCATG
Organism: Siphateles boraxobius; assembly: GCF_051911475.1. NCBI lineage: Eukaryota > Metazoa > Chordata > Actinopteri > Cypriniformes > Leuciscidae > Siphateles > Siphateles boraxobius. The sequence goes on along the minus strand of NW_027508754.1, from coordinate 112,689 downwards.
TTATTCATGCTATTCAAAACATTCTATGCTATTCATGTTTCTGAAAAAGTTAAATGATGTCTCTGTAGGAAAGTGAGTTGGGCAAGAAGAGGAAAGAATGTGAAGTTCTTGAGCATGAGGTCCGGAAGAGACAGAAACGATGTCTCGATTTGGTGAGTTTGTTATTTAAATGCTTATTTGCATGTCTCCTGCATTTCAGACTTGATAATTCGGTACGTGTGTGTGTGTGTGTGTGTGTTCACAGGAGAACCAGCTTGTGGACGAGCGCAGCAGAAATGAGCACTTAGAAGAGGAGGCAGAACTCCTCAGGAGAAAGGCTCAGCTGCTTGACCAGGTGGAACGCTCACCGCTCGACGTATAATGTTATCAAAGGGGACCTTATATTCTTTTTTACATTTCTATAGTGTGTAATATTGCTTATTTCGCACGAAAAAGCTCTGAAAAAGTCCCTCCAGCAGGAGTTCTTCTCTATTTCAGTGTCAGTGTTTCTGAACTCCTGAAACGCCTCCATTGTAGTCTTGAGTTTCTTCCGGGAACGAACACGTCACAATATTCCTCATTTAAATAATTCACACGCAGAATAAAGGGACGGGGCCTGGTTGAGTTAGTTAGTAGTGTGTTAAACTGGCGGTTCTGGTGAGAGGCGGGACATTTCCCAAACACACTCGAAGCGCTCGACCAATAACAACACACTGCTCCATCCAACCAATCAGAGCTCAGTCTGCTTTTCAAAAGGAGGGGCTTCATAGAGACAGGAAGTAAACGGAGCGTTACTGACAGACTGGGAAGAGAGGAGCCGCAACAATGGAGAATATGAGGAAAATAATCAACATTCAAGCAGGAAAAACTGTTCTAGTAGAGCCTAAAAGAGCATAATAGGTCCTCTTTAACACTTGTGTGCCCCTATAGGAGGGCATGTTGTCAGTGGGTTGTTTAATTAATTTACCTTCTGATAATTGGCAATTAATTTAAGAATACCAGGGCTGAATCTGAAACCCTCAGTCCCTATTCCCTACATTAGTCCACTAATGCAGTGCACTTGAAGAACTGAATGAAAACGAGGGAGTGAATTTGGACGGTCGTTGAGTGTACATCGGCTGAACACTCGTACGTCCACTATGGTTTCGGACACCACTACAAATGGATTTCCCCTCGAATAATTCCTTATATGAGGGTATAGGGGGCAATTTTGGATTCAGCCCAGCCTGGGGCCAGTTGCATAAACTGCTAAAACTAATCTTAAAAGTTAGTCATCATATTTTTTTCTTTTAAACTGTTCATAACTGTTTTAAGTCAGCTATATATAAACGTAGAGACAGTCTTAATATATTGGCTATGTTTATGCAACTGGCCCCAGGTCTTTAAATTGAAAATGACGTTTTTTATGATCCCCTGGGTATTAAAAACCAGTGTAACCATATAATGTTTCTGGGAAAATAATCAACCTGTTCTAGTAGAGCAAAAAAACAACATTAAGACTTTAAAAATGGGCATAATAGGTTTTCTTTAGCACTTGTTGCCCCTATAGCTGGGCATGTTGTCAGTGGGTTATTTAAGTAATGTACCTGCTGATACCAATTTAAGAATATCAGGTCTTTAAATGGAAAATGAAGTTTTTTATGATCCCCTCGGTATTAAAAACCAGTGTAACCATAGAATGTTTCTGGTAACACTTTAAATAGGTTCATTAGTTAACTACGTTAGTTAACATAAACTAAGAATGAACAATACTTCAGCATTTATTAATCTTAGTTAATATTCCTTTCAACATTTACTAATACGTTATTAAAATCAAAGGATGTATTTGTTAACATTAGGTAATGAACTGTGAACTAACATGAACAAAAAATGAACAGCTGGATTTGTATAAACTACCTAGCAAAGATGAATAAATATTGATCATTGTTATTTCATGTGAGTTAATGCAACTAATGAACATTATTGTAAAGTGTCACCATGTTTCTGTAGTCTCAGGCTGAAAATGAGGAGCTAAAGGAACAGCTCTGTGTTTCGAGCGCTCAGCATAGTTCAGTACTGGAGGAGAACCAGCGACTCCGTGCAAAGCTGGAGAACCTAGAGCAGGTCCTAAAGGTAACACACACACACACACATACACTCAGAATCCCGTTTAATGGGCTTCCCCACAGTTTAGTGTGACTGGTTTGTGTGGTTGTGTTGTGGCAGCACATGCGAGAGGTCGCCGATCGCAGGCAACAGCTGGAACTGGAGCATGAACAGGCACTGGCAATCCTCACGTTCAAGCAGGATGAAATCAAGCGGCTTCAGCGGGTCAGTCCTGTAACACACTCATGATTTACATAACGATGTTTGTGCTTCGTATTCATGAACCCCGATGATCTGTTAGTCAAGACACCTTTATTTATATAGCGCTTTTTACAATACAGATTGTTTCAAAGCAGCTTTACAGAGATAACAGGAAAATGTCCCCATCTGTTGTCATTCTAAGCGAAATCACATTCTTGCATATTGAGTTTGCCTAAAACACTTTAAATGTCTAATTTATTAATGCATACACTGCCATTCAAAAGTTTGGAATCGGTACGGTTTTTTATGTTTTTAAAAGAAGACTCTTCTGCTCACCAAGGCTGCATTTATTTGATTTAAAAAACAAAACAGTAATATTGTAAAATATTATTACAAATTGAAAATAAATGTTTTCTGTTTGAATATAAAGTAAAGTGTAATTTATTCCTGTGATCAAAGCTGATTTTTCAGCATCATTACTCCAGTCTTCAGTGTCACATGATCCTTCAGAAATCACTATAATATCATGATTTGATGCTCAAAAAACATTTATTATTATTATTATCAATGTTGAAAACAGTTGTGTAATTTTTTTTCAGGGTTCTTTGATTTAATAAAAAGTTCAAAAGAACCGCAATTATTTGAAATATAATATTTTGTAATATTATACACTACAGTTTAAAGGTTGGGGGCCAGGAAGAATTTTTAATTCTAATTTTGATTATTTTTAAAGAAAGTGAAGAAATTAATACTTTTATTCAGCAAGGATGCATTCAATTTATCAAAAGACATAATGTAAAAAAAGATTCTATTCCAGATAAATTCTGTTCTTTTGATCTTTCTATTCATCAAAAAAACTGTTTTCAACATTGATAATAATCATAAATGTTTCTTGAGCATCAAATCATCATATTATACTGATTTCTGAAGGATCATGTGACACTGAAGACTGGATTAATGATGCTGAAAATTCAGCTTTGATCACAGGAATAAATTACACTTTACTATATATTCACATAAAAAACGGTTATTTTAAAGTGTAATAATATTTCACAATATTATTGTTTGTTTTGTATTTTTTATCAAATAAATGTAGCCTTGGTGAGCAGAAGAGACTTTAAAAAAAAAAAAAAAAACGTACTGATCGCAAAAAACTTTTGAACGGCATTGTACATTAACTAACTATGAGAAATATATATTTTTACAGCGTTTCTTAACCTTTGTTAATGATGGTTTATAAAAAACACTACAGTATTGTTCATTGTTCATATTAGTTCACAGTGCTGGGTATTGTGTAAAATTATATTTGCCAATTTAAGTTAAGAGATTTCAGTTTTTAATTTTTCCAATCTGTTTTATTTTTATATATATATATATATATATATATATATATATATATATATATATATATATATATATACATACAGTAGTCAACATTTAAAGTGGATCAAAAAAGTTCATCAAAGTTGTCCTAAGAACGGGTATTGTTTAAAATTCATGTATAGCTTTGATAAAAGGTTTTGATCCACTTCAAATGTTGATTACTGTATGTATATATATATATATATATATATGTGTGTGTGTGTGTGTGTTATATGTATGCATGTGCCGGTATGTGTATACATATACACATGGCCAAAATTATTAGAACGGTAAGATTTTTTTAATGTTTTAAAAGAAGTCTCTGCTGTTCACCAAGGCTTCATTTATTTGATCCAAAATACAGCCAACACAGTAATATTGTGAAATATTTTTATATTTTAAAATCATTTTAATATATTGAGACTTCTTTAGAAACATTAAAAAAATCTTACCGTTCTAATCATTTTGGCCACCACTGTGTGTATATACATGTATATATTGCACGTATGTCTTTATAAGATAGTTGTATGTGTTATTTTGTGTTTAAGAGTGTGTTCTGGTTCCACAGGCTCAGTTATTTGCCAAAAGAGAGCATGAAGGTGTGGTGCAGATGCTGGAGGTGAGCTTCACATCACATCGCACTGCTAAGCTTTTGTGTTTGTCAGGATAGTTTCATACACAGTTTAAACTAACCGATTTTCATTAACTAAAGAAGTGTGCTGAGTGGATGAAAGAAACTGACTGTTTATGATGCTTGGGGTGTTAATGATTGTGTGTTTGTGCGTTGTTTAACCGAATTGTGTCTTTCTCAGGATCTGGTGCAGCTCGTATTGCACAGAGAGCTGGTAGAGTACAGCGTGTGCACTTCCTGTTTGATGTGATGCGTTTCCTGTTTCTCTCTCTCTAAACTGCATCACTGATGATTGTATCTTCAACCTCCAGAGGGCCCTGTTTACCTACTAGTACTTTATCATTTCAAAGTCCCTAGAGTTGCTTTACATACAATAAAGCCAAAACATAAATATTAAAAAAATAAGGGTCCTGTAATGGTAATAAAATAAGTATACAATACAATTAAATTAAATAAATTCAGCAAGGCAATAATGAGCATTAAGAGTGCTCTCTTTGAATATGGTGTTATGGTGCTTTTATCCAGAGTGACTCACATTGCATTTAACTTTTATACTATATCAGTGTCAGTGAGATTCAAACCCTTGATCTTGACGTTGCGAGCGCTTGGCCAGTTCAGCTACAGGTTCCTGATTGCTGTCTGAGAGTTTACAGCGCAGAATTATTTTGCATTTGTCCTTGCATTTGATCCAGAAAAATGTGGTATGTGGTTAGAACGACATATTTTAGTCTGGTAACTTGCAACTTGATATAAATATAGCTTCATAAACTCTTTTTGTGCGTTTCTCGAGGAGTTACAGTAGATGCATTCAGCAGTGATGCGGTTCAACAGGTTCTGGATTGCAGCGTTTAATAATCTGAACTAATATCTGCTTTGACTGCTTTTGAAATGCATGATGTTTCCTCTCTCTCTTATACTCTGTGTTTTTTGGCCGCTAACCAGAATACACTGGACTGCATGCAGGTACCAGAACCGCTCCAAAACATTCATTAGGCCCAAACCCTTTGTGTCTGTTTAAAGCCAAGTTAGGTTCAGTTTCTGGAGCGTGTGTGTGTGTGTGTGTGTGTGTGCTTGTTTAACTATACTTGTAAGGGCCAATTTTCCTCACTGACATAGTGAAATACTATGACAACTGACTAGTGAGGACATTTTACTGTCTGCAGAATTGAATGCAATATCAAGCAAACTCTGCATAATTTGTGGCAGCTCACATTTTTGTCGTCTTTCCACAATTTTTACGCAAAAAAAAAGGTTAACCTGAGTAATAAAAGTTGTTGAAATAAAAAGTTTCTAGAGGTTAATGAAACAATTAAACTACTATGTAATACTGAAATTAATGTATATTGGGGCTAAACTTTGCTACTCCTGTTAAATGCCTCATTTCACTAGTAGATTTGAAAATTATTTCACTGGATATTCACTTTTTAAATGCAATCACAGACGATACCCTAATAATAGACAGTGATATAATTGTGGAATTGTAAAAACATTAAATACTAATTTATAACATTTAAAATGTGTACTATAATCAGTGTCACTGATCAGAACAAAAGGTTTTGTGTCCAACACAATTCTGAATTTTCAGAAAAACTTAATTTTGAGTATTTCTATGCTGGTTTCACCACTGCCTAGTGCATGTGGGACCAGAACCACAGTTTCAGTAAATATGCACCAAAAAAACAAGTATTTACAGGTAATTGCACTCTTACTGTCACTAACACTAATTAAAAGTGAATCATCATTATTGGTGGGTTTTCACTGCAAAACAGCAAAAAATATTGCCGCAGCAAATTTTTCAAAAAGTCCCGTGAAATCCTGGAGAGACTGATGAATCAGCCAAAATATGTTTTTCTTCAAATCTAGTGTTTCTATGATGGGTAGAGGTTGGGTTAGGCCATAGATAATATCACTAACCTGAAGTAAAACCCATGGAAGTCTATGCAATTTGTGTGTGTGTGTGTGTGTGTGTGTGTGTGTGTGTGTGTGTGTGTGTGTGTGTGTGTGTGTGTGTGTGTGTGTGTGTGTGTGTGTGTGTGTGTGTGTGTGTGTGGTTTGTGAGATCTGTTTTGGAATTTACTTAAAATACACAAGGCTAAAGGTGTTCACAAGGTGTTTTTGTGTGTGTTTAGCATGGCAGAAGCATCTCTTTATAGTTTTTAGCACTCAAATAAATGTTTTAAACATGAAGGAAGGGCTAAAAACACTGTTGGGTGCTATTCAGTTGGGTGCTATTCCGCTTTTTGTTTTGTTTTTCTCAAAGAGTATTTTCTGTGCCATGTGTCAAAGTTAATTGTGAGAATTCTGAAGTTTAAATGTGACACGAGACTTTTGAGGTGAGAGTTTTACAGGAAACTCTTTATTTTTAGGGCTGAGAGCAGCGACTCAACAACAGTCGGCTAGTTAATGTGTGTGTGAGTGTGTTTTTGAGCCTTGTATGTTCAGTATGCCAGGAAACTGAACCACAGAGCCGGAAGTGAAACTAGCTCGCCGTAGTCTCACAAGCTCAAGCTCTTTTGAATGCTTTACTAAACGCTAGTATTTTACACTTGGCTTTAACCTTTTCCTTTGCCTCCACTGTTCACCTTCTGCCTCCACTGCACTTGTTGCTTTTATTTATTAAGCTTTTTTTGTGCACATATCATGTGACTCGATGCATTAAAATTGTTATCTAGAAAACCTACACACCAGATTTTTATGATTTTAAAGGGTTTAGGTTTCATTGACACAAATATTAAGATATATGAGAACTATTAAAATGAATAGTCTGAATGTTCCTAAATAAATAGAGCATGTGATTAGTGATTTGAACACACCACAAACACCAAGTAATAAACTTCAGCGAGTAATTATATAATATCACAAATCATATGTCTTGTTAAGGAGATCACATGTTGGATGATTTTATTTTCATAGCTTCAAACTCTTCTTGTATTCATTTAGTTATAGTTGTGTATTTTTTTTTTTAGATTAATATCTTAAAGTTCACAAAAATGTCTTGTAAACCACAAAAAAATTATAGCTTGAAAGTTCTTATAAATATTCATAGTTTATTGAGATGAACAAGCTATAATTTGATTTTTGAGATTTGCCCAATTATAGACGCTGAATAGATTGTCAGATATTCATTGCATCATCACGTGCTCTGATTGGCTAATCCCACTTTTGCAGTGCATCATTCGTTGCTTTTTGCATCTGCATTTCTTCATCAAACAAACGGTTATGTTTAACATAATTATGTATCTTATGAATTAATGTGTGCATGTTAATGTGGCCCTGTGTAGGCAAAAGTTAGGGAGCTGGAGGACAAATGCCGCAGTCAGAGTGAACAGTTTGGGATGCTGTCACAGGAACTGGACAAGTTTCGGGTTCAGGCCTCAAAGATCGACCTGTCGGGCTCCAGTCTGACCCAGCTGACCAATGGGATCGGCCTGCCTGGTGAGACTGGTATGCTAATTTAACCCTTGTTCTGTGTTGAAAATCCTTTACCTAATTTGGTGTTCCGGGTCAAAAATGACTGGCCATTTAACTTGCTTATAAATCTCTCACCAGATATTGGATTTAATCCTTTTGGCAGCTTGTTTTCTTTCAATAACCACAGGTTTTTACCGAGCCCCTAAAGCAGCGGTCTTAAACTCAATTCCTGGAGGGCCACAGATCTGCACAGGGGTGCGTTTCCCGAAAGCATCGTTAGCCAACTTTGTTCCGTCAAGCATGTGTCGTTATCAGCAAAGTTCAACGAGTCGGTGTTTCCCGAAAACATAGTTCTAACGAACATTCGCAAACAGCATCGCAAAATTGTGTGGTTTGAACTTCAGCTCTCGAGCTGCGGTTAGAAGCATAGTTTCTTGTTTGCTTGACATGTGGACTTAATAAATCCTTGTCTTGATCAAAATAAGCAAGCTGACCTTCAGTGCAATCTGTATCTTTTATTTAGAATACATACAAATGTCATTTACGTCTTTTCGTTTATCAAGAGATTTAAACCGTTGTTTCTGAAGAGTGTGCATGTGCGAACGCGCTCTACCATCTAAGAACGAGCCTATGATTGAATCTGGAAATAGATCAAAATAAATGAGAAAATTTTGAAATAGTCCTCAGATGTCATGTCCGTAATTTATAGCAAAACATCTAGCATTAATTTGATCTCAACAGATTCATTAAAAGAAGTTATTACTCCACCACATGCGTGACATCATTAACCAACGTGGCTGAACGACCAATTTGCGACAATATGGTTTCGGGAAACAATCAGGACTAGCTAGCTGATTTATTCAACGATGCAACGTACTATGGTAGTTAAGCGTCGAGTTACTTCGTTGTATGGGAAACACACCCCAGTTTAGCTCCAACCGACTCCAACTCACACATGCTTGGAAGTTTCTAGTAATCCTGAAGACCTTGATTAGCTGGATCAGGTGTGTTTGATTAAGGTTGGAGCAAAACTGTGCAGAGCTGTGGCCATACAGCAATTGAGTTTGAGACCACTTTCCTAAAGGGACCTTTGCAAAAATAAAAAATATACAGAAACTTTTTGCTAATGCTACAATGCTCAATCAATAGCGAGAAACCGTGCCGTAAAATGGGCTGATGACACAATATGGCCGTGTGCATGGTCCTATTTGCCAAAAATTTAAACAATTTTACCAACCCGAACTTCTGAATGGTCAGCCCAGCCAAAAAAAATGCTTACGAGTGTATGATTGGATCATTATTGCAGTGATTATAATCTTTCTAGCTTGTTATATGTTTGGCAACAGTTCTTCTAACCCTAACTGATGGAGTGTGTAGCTTTTCATGTCTTAAACAACCATGTAGGAAGACACACTGTCTGACAAAGCCAAGATTCATCGGGCTCAAATGTTGATAGAATGGTTGGGAGGAGCATGAAGAATCCAGGTCCAATTTAAGTCTAGAGCTTAAATTCATTGAAAGTCCTTGGGGATGTGCTGGAGGAGACTTTACCCAGTGCAGAACTCTCCTGCAATGGCAATACAAGATCTTGAGCAAAAAAATTATGCACCTCTTGATGGAAATAAATGTTGTGATGTTATTTCCATCAAGAGATGCATCCATTTTTGCTCAAGTTCTTTTCAATTCAATTTTCTATCATAATGCATTCTGGGTTTGCCTACACACTACAGTATGTTGCCATAGAATTAGGCCAAAACTTATCGTTGTATCGCTGCTGCCTACCTTTTAAAGCAGCTTTTGTGTCAAGATCACACCTATGATGCTTTATAAAGCTGTCTAGGTCAGCAGCTCACTAGGTTTTGAAACGCAGCGCAAGTACTGTATGTGTATCCGAGAGATCCATAAGTGGATTCCATCTGCATTATCCCATCTTTTTCCAGGCACAAATTCTTCTTGGGAAGACATCGCATTCTGGAGTTTGGAGGGTAATGAAGCCCTCTGTGACGCCTCTGAGCCTGGTACTATTTAACTTGGTTTCATTCTAGGCTGTGTTTGTCTTGAATGGAAGACGCCGCATGAATAATACATGGACTGTGACCGTGGGCAGAAGTGGTCACATTCATGATGAATTTGTAATACGATCTGTCCTGAGCTAGAGCTGGGCGATATGAAAATATATAACCTCAGAAACAAGTCGATCATACCGCCCACCCCTATCCTGAACCATAAAATAATCCTCTATGTGATGTTGTACACATTCTGTGTATTGACGATGGTACTGTTTGCAGCTCTCACCTGGTTAATGTGAGGTTTGTATCGGTATTTGTCATTTGAAAATGATCACTTACATAATTGGTAGGACATTGCATGCCTCTTAGCTTTGTGAGGATTTGATTGGCTGCTTTATTCTGATGGACCAATCAGAATTCACTATCGTGATCTTTTCTCCCTGACAGCTGCTGCTTGACTATGTTCAGAATGGTATACTACCATAGTACTTGTACTATGTTGATAATTGGACACTTACTAAATTAAGCGTGCAATCTAGTGAGGTCATGTGGCAAAAGTATGGCATACTATTGCATGAAATGGCAGACTGCTTCATGTACTTGTTTTAAAGTCCCCCTGCAGTCAATAATTAAAACTCATCTTTTATAGTTTTTTGCTATGAAAATAATTTCGTCATGCCCTAAAATAGCTTGATTGTAACTCTACACCCTTGCATCATTTTGTATACCTGCCCATGAATATGCAAATTAGCCCCCGCCTCCACTCACTCACCCCAGCTTGGATTACCTGATCCACTCGCTCAACTTTATTGTAGTAAAGGCTACACAATGGCAAGTGGAAATATAGGTTTAATTCAGTCATATATGTTTGAAGCAGAAACTGATTCAGAAGAAGAATAGTGAATCATACAGTCTCGTCTACAAGTCCGTGTATCAGAATGGTAATGCGTTTTATGTATTGTTCTCCACAACGTCGGACTCATAACGGTTACTGATATAATCAGCTTTTTGTTTGACTACGATATCAAAAAGCTAATTATGTGCTGCTAATGTTACACAAACCATGTTCATGTTCGTCATCTCAGTCTGCCTTCTAAAAATCTTCTTTGCTTTGAACATCATAGAAAGTCAGTGGAGAAAGGCATATAGTTTATCATAACATCGTAATATACATCATATAGCCTACATAATTCACCCGCTATATGTCCCCAATTTATCCTGTCCCCTCTTAAAGGTGTTCTTGTGCTCAATGATAGGAATAGCCTGTGACAGGATTGGCCACATGTTTGTGAATGAAGGAAACAGGAGCGTCTTTGGTTCACTGCAGAAAATACTCAGCAATAGTGTTGACTTATAAATTTACACATGGTTTTTCTTAAAGCATATTAAAAACACCACATAGACATATAAACAACATTAAAACTTGATTTTCTCCACTGGGGGTCTTTAAAAATAGTACTATATGCAGTATGTACTGCACAATCTGCTGTAAGTACTCCATTCTGAATCCCAACATAGTCCTAATCTTCTACTGTATATGTGGATGCATTATTATGTTTATCATGCAACTCTAACAGCATGTTTACATGTTATCATGCACTTTTGTGTTTTTATTTGCCTCATTCTCATTAATCCACTTCAATATAAGAAAGTCTTTTTAAAGTTGCTGATGGAAATGCTCAGTGAAATGGCTGAATGGCTCAGATTGCCATTCATTTTAAAGCATACAGCGATGAATAAATGTAAGCAGAGGGACGAGGGGAAGGATGTGTACTACGACCGGCATGTAGATCACAGGGTGACTAGAGTCACCAATACACACAGATAAATCAGACAGAGACATAAACACATGCTTGTAAACTCTCAAAGCATTATGTGTAGACATGCATATAAATGTTTATCTAACTATTGTTTAAGAACATAGCTTGTATGCAGGGCCTAAAAATGAACGCCAAGTGCCTAATGCGAGTAATGAAAATGTGTCAATCGCCTGTTGGCCGGTAATATTGTCATTAATTCTAGCAATGCAATGTTGTAAAAACATGAACAACGCTTTGGCACAGTTAACAGGCCAGTAGCCTAAGTTTAAGCCTTGCCAATTGAAATACTCAAGTGCAACAAGACGTGAAAGAGAACTTGATTCATTACTCGCTATGTGTAAGTTTTCTGTGCACAAACATCCAAAGTGCATGCCCAGAAATTTGAATCTCAGACAGCACACAAGCACTGAATTAAACTATTCTTGTCGCTTGAAGATCCTCCTAAACATAGTCAGTTATTATGTGTTAAGTGAACATAGACAGTAGAGAGACAAAGCATATTGTATTAGTATATTGGATCCGTGTTTCTTTAAGTGACACCAGCCTAAAATTCCTTCTGCCGTCTCTATAATTACATTAATCAAACAATAGACAAAGACAAAATTCACTCGCTGTTCTTGACTGAATAACTTTTGTAACTTTAATAAGGATTAATCTTTGTTTAGTTTAGTACAGTGAAGAGTATGCGGTATTTTACATTTGATTACTTCATTACATTTCTGTACCTGAAAATTTTGTTATCATAACTGTCTGTTTGTGAAAAAACAGCTTCATGGCTAGTAAGAAATATTTACTTTTTTAAAATAATTTTCTTAAGTCACCGGCCATTGGCAGGTGTGGGAAGAAGTTAGTTTTAGGCCCTGCTCGTATGTGCTCCATTGAAGAAAGTCAGTCATACTGGTTGTATTTCCCTACGCTCATTGCATGCTCTCTGTCTCTGTTAGATGTGGCTGGCGTCTTGCGGACGGTCTCCACTCCACACGCGGCTGAACTGTCCCGTCCCGAGCGCTCACCGACCACCAAACATCGAGAGCTGCCCGTCATCAGTGTAAAGTCCGGCTCCACGTCCAGCCCCAGATCTGAGACCACGCACCTCTCGCCCAGATCCACTGGCTCTCGCCCGGCCAGCCCCCGAAAGGCCAGCCCTACACATGAGGTGAGAAAAACTACACCACTACACACACAACTGAAACTAGCATGAAGAATTTATAGAAATTGAATTAAAGTCAAGTCAAGTCACCTTCATTTACATTTACATTTATTCATTTAGCTGACGCTTCTATCCAAAGCGACTTACAATTGCTATATATGTCAGGGGTCGCACGCCTCTGGAGCAACTAGGGGTTAAGTGTCTTGCTCAGGGACACATTGGTGTCTCACAGTGGATTCGAACCCGGGTCTCTCACACCAAAGGCATGTGTCTTATCCACTGTGCCACCGCCACCCCTTTATATAGCGCTTTTAACAATATGGGCCGTTTCAAAGCAGCTTTAGAGTGATAATTGGAAATTAGAGTAACAGAGATTGTTTTGGCTTTACAGCAGCTCTAGAATAAAGTTATTGTCCAGCTAAAGTTATTTTTGATTGATTCACTTCCATCGCAACGATCATTAGTTATTAACTTACACGACACCGTTCTAACAGAAAATTCTTTAATGCATTTCGGCCGCTCATTTGCATAAAACAGTGCCTGGTGGCTCTGTTAAATAAATTGTTAACTTAAAGGGTTAGTTCACCCAAAAATGAAAACATTAATGACTCACCCTCATGTCGCTCCAAGCCCGTAAGACCTCCGTTCATCTTCAGAACACAGTTTAAGATATTTTAGATTTAGTCCGAGAGCTTTCTGTCCCTCCATTGAAAATGTATGTACGGTATACTGTCCTTGTCCAGAAAGGAAATAAAGACATCATCAAAGTAGTCCATGTGACATCAGTGGGTTAGTTAGAATGTTTTGAAGCATACATTTTGGTCCAAAAATAACCAAAACTACGACTTTATTCAGCATTGTATTGTCTTCCGGTTCTGTTGTGGATCCGCGTTCAGTGACGCTGCTGACGTGTGTCTGGTGCGCCCGAGCTTCGTTTACAGTCTGAGGGAGACGCACGCTGGAAACAAAACAATCTTCACAAACATGTCTAAGATTTCCACACAGAGGAAGACTTGCATTTTTTTGTCCAGCCATATTTATTTGAACCCGAATACACGGACGCACCAGATACACGTCAGCATCGTCTTACGTCATCAGCGTCACTGCAGACTCGTGAACGCGGATCCCCAACAGAACCGGAAGACAATACAATGCTGAATAAAGTCGTAGTTTTTGTTATTTTTGGACCAAAATGTATTTCCGATGCTTCAAAACATTCTAACTAACCCACTGATGTCACATGGACTACTTTGATGATGTCTTTATTTCCTTTCTGGACAAGGACAGTATACCGTACATACATTTTCAATGGAGGGACAGAAAGCTCTCGGACTAAATCTAAAATATCTTAAACTGTGTTCTGAAGATGAACGGAGGTCTTACGGGCTTGGAGCGACATGAGGGGGAGTCATTAATGACATCATTTTCATTTTTGGGTGAACTAACCCTTTAAGTTAAATTTATTTTATTTCAGTTAGTTGCCCATGTTATTTAAATAAAATGAATAAAAACTAAATAGACATATTTATTAAATATTTATAATAAATATGATTAATAAATATTTAAACCTTAAAATTAAAATATAATTCAATCAAAATAAATAAAAAATGTTTGAAAATGTAAAAAAAAATCTAAATATTAATAAATGCTATTTGATGATACTAAAATAACACTGCTAACAAGTTCATATCTTTACACTGGGTCGGAATAAACTGGGACTTGTTGTAAAAAGGTTACAAACTTAGACACATTAGAGTCATTTCTTTCACTCCACTTTTTTCTGCAGAATTATCTAGAATGCAGATCATTTGTTGGATTCTTTCTGGATTTAAATTCATGAATGGCAGGGTTGAGTGTACCTTCAAGCTTTTGTTTGATGTTTAGCTGTGAAGTTTAAAAACTGGCCTGGGTCAGACGCTGTTATGAAGGTTGTAGTAGTTGTAAGTGGTTATCCATAAAAGGTTTTACCCTTGAGCTATAAATACTGCATGCATGGGTCAATTTACTTCATACTCACAGAATCACTATACGTAGATGATTTCAGCTGCTGACTCTGCAAGTTTACTGAGGGAAAGACCTGTTGTTATCATTATTATTTGCTAATAAACGTTCTACATGTAGATGCTGGTATTTTCCAGTGGTTACATGCATAAGTAAATAAGTGCAATGTATGCATATTTTTAAGTAATTTAGTTAAATTGACTTTTGGAGTTTTGCTCATGGTTTTTTGAGGATGTGGGTGTTATGCAATTTGTCCATCCTGACATCTTAGATACACAAAAGTTTTGGCACTCACCTTTTAATTCTTGAATTCAGGTGTTTCAATCAGGCCCTGTTTACACCTGCTATTAAGATGCGTTTTGCTCGATCGGATCACAGGTAGACGAGGGAGACACATTCACGTTTACTCCTGGTGTTTTAATCCGTCTCTTCTGTCCACTTTCAACCACTTCTGTCCTGATTTTTTCGGGGGGAGGGTCTATGGACGGGTAAATGTTGGGCTTTTTCAGATCTTTCAATCTAATGGATGAAATAAGCTTGTGGAATTTAGCTTCAGTTTCTGCTCTGACAGCCACAAGACCAGCCGAACACTATGAGTGTATGTTAGAAATCAGGAATGGAGAGAGAACATTGTGTTTGGTACGTTTTTCCTCTTCAAACCAAACTTGGGTCTCCAGCCGACAAAGTTTAAATCCCGTCTGGCTAATGCGCTTCCCATGGTGTGTACATTAGGTCAGTAGGCGGAGAGAAGACAGTGTTTTGTGGCTGTTCGAACACATTCGACTACATGAGGGTCTACACCACGAAAGCAATCCGGTCCAATGTGTTTTAAACTACCTCTGGAAGTGAAAGTGGACAAGCTCAAAACGTTTTAGACCCTGTTTACAACCTGTATTTAGCCTGGTCCACCTGTGATCCAATCGACAAAAACGCTTCTTAAGGCGAAACACGGCAGGCAAAAACATTTTTTTTTTCACTGGTCAATTTTGAGATTTTGGGATATTTGTCTTCAATAACATGTCTTCTTTCAGACTTGTGGTGAAAAAAAACCAAAATACACATTTAGGTCTTTATTTTACTATACTTTGTCTGTTTGCGTCTGTAGATGTCTCATAAATTCATCATAAGTTGGCGTTATAAATCATCCCTCTGCTCCGCGATCGCGATCTGCACCCTGTCATCACACACCGTTAGAAAGCTCTCTCTCTCGTGTACAATACAGCCGGATCCAAATATGGTCATTTCCTTTTTATCAGCAGCCAATTGTGAAAGTGAAGGCCGGATTTAACTCTAAATGCACAATCTAATTTTACAATATTAAATCTTTAAAGCCCGTTTTCTCAAAATGACTTTTCTCTCATACTCCAAGTCCGAAATCTCCACTTCAGTAACACCTATACGTATATGCACCAAACTTTCCAGTCTTGTACCTAGTTATATTATGAAGACATTTACAGAGGGATTTGTAAATATATTATTCCTAGCCTGATTTATATAACATTTTATTCAAAAAAAATTTTTTTAAGGCTATTGACAGTATATTCTGATTTACAGGATAACAAAAGTAGATATCCATAAATCCCTCTGTAATTCTTTTCCCATCTAATATGTGAAATCAATAAAAAAAATTTTTGGAACCGGGCTTTATCCCATATTCAGATTTCGTTTTTTAAAATATATGCAAATTAGTGCATATTTAATTAGATAATGCCTAATTTGCACATTTAAACATAAAATTACAGAAAAACTTGTAATACATTTTTTTCTCATCTTAATGTAGGTAATCAACTGGGAAAGTTTCATGGTGATATGTGCTAGTTAAAAAAATTACCTTATTCACCTGTAGTGTCTCGCCTTAATACCAGGTGTAATTTGGTGTAAAAGTACCAGTTGTATTACCAGGTGTATTACCAGGTGTACACCTTAATACCAGGTGTAAATTAGTGTAAAATGCATTGTCACAGGTGTATAAAATTACCTGCATGACTGCATTGTACCAACTGTAAGTTTGGTGGAGGGGGGATTATGGTGTGGGGTTGTTTTTCAGGGTTTGGGCTCCCTTACTTCCAGTGAAGGGAAATCTTAATGCATCAGCATACCAAGACATAGTGGACAATGCTATACTTCTATCTTTGTGAGAACTGTTTGAGAAAGGCCCTTTTCTATTCTAGCATGACTGTACCCCAGTGCACAAAGCAAGGTCCATTAAATCATGGCTGGATGAGTTTGACGTGGACGTACTGACCTCAACCCGATCAAACACGTATGAGATGAACTGGAACGGAGATTGCGAGCCAATCCATCTTGTCCAAAATCAGTGCCTGACCTCACAAATGCTCTATTGGATGAATGGGCAAAAATTCCCACAGAAACACTCCAAAATATTGTGGAAAGCCTTCCCAGAAGAGTGCAGCTGATATGGCTGTAGAGACTGAAAGCCAACTCAATATAAATGTCTATGTATGAAGACTGTTAGAATGCAATGTCATTACAGTCCCTGTTGGTGTATAGGTCAGGTGTCCCACTCCTTTTGTCCATACAGTGTATATTCCATAGTGTTTAATTGGAAACACAACCTTTTACATCAACAACAAAACATCTGGGAATTAAAAGTATATCCGTTTTTTTGTTTTGTTTTATAATCCTACCTATGCACAATTGTATGGTTAGTTGCATACTATTATTTGCATTTAATGGTTTAGATTAAAATGGATTTAACCTGCCGAAGAAGAGGTAAACTTTGTTTTGGATCCAAATCACAATACCAAATTCATTAATTTTTCACATTTCAATCATCCTTTTAATATTTAATTAATTTCATATTGAGTATTTGTGTATGCGTGTTTCAGGTTGACACTGCTAGTGAAGTTGAGGAGCTTGATATTGACGTTTCTCCAGCGCCGTATTCGATCAGTAAAGGAGCAGCTAAACTCCAGGTCTTCATTGCACGTTACAGGTAAACACCATTATACTTATTTAATGATTTCTGCTTTCAGCATTTACTAAACTACCACAAACATCGCACAAATTACACACTTTAAATGTAGGCCTGTTTTTATTTCGAAATGCAGCTACAATCCCTATGATGGTCCTAATGATAACCCGGAGGTTGAGTTGCCCCTCACAGCGGGAGAGTACATTTACGTCTATGGAGACATGGATGATGACGGCTTCTATGAGGGTGAGTTTATTCATTGATTTAATTGAGATAAATGAGACCAAATTAAATGTTAAAAATTCCCAGTAGATGCTGTAAATGCACTGAATAAAAAACAGACCTCAGATTTAAAATATATATATATATATATATTTTGGACTAGCATTAGCTGTTGAAATATTTTTTTACTAGACTAGTGAAAAATAGACGTGAGCAGACTTTTTTTATTGATTAATTTTTTTTTTTATATATATTTTTTAAATAAATAATAAAAGGTTTTCATAAATGCTTATATGTATATATGTGTGTGTTCGTGTATGTATGTGTGTGTGTAAGTATGTGTGGGTGTAAGAATGTGTGCATGTATGTATGTATGTATGTATGAGTGTGTGCATGTCTGTGTGGGTGCATGTATGTGTGTGCATGTCTGTGTGCATGTATAAGTGCGTGCATGTCTGTGTGCGTGTATGTATGTATGTGTGTGCGTGTCTGTGTGCGTGTATGTGTGTGTGCGTGTATGTGTGTGTGCATGTATGTGTGTGTGTGTGCGTGTGCGTGTATGTATGCGTGCGTGCATGTCTGTGTGCGTGTATGTATTTGTGTGTTCGTGTGCATGTGTCTGTGTGCTTGTGTGTCTGTATGCAGGTGTGTATGTGTACGCGTGTATGTCTGTGTGCGTGTATGTCTGTGTGCGTGTGTGCGTGTGTGCGTGTGTGTGTGTGTGTGTGTGTGTGTGTGTATGAGTGTAAGAATGTGTGCATTTATGTATGTATGTGTGTAAGTATGTGTGTGCATGTATGTATGTATGCATGTATGTATGTGTGTATGTGTGTGTGTGTATGTATGTATGTACACTATTTGTACTAAAAGGTCATTACCAACTACTCAATACACTCTAGCATTGTGGTTCTAGCACTTTAAATTTCCTTCAACAACACTACCAGACCTATAACTAACACTATTGTGTTAAACCATTTAGGCGAGCTGATGGACGGTAGAAGAGGCCTCGTTCCCTCCAACTTTGTGGAGCGTGTGTCGGACGACGACTTCATGAGCTCACACCCTCATCAGGCGGGCGATATGTCCCATAATTCCTTCCAGGAGAGCAGCTTTCACAGCGGCAGTGAGCGGCTGCACCAACACCACTTACGTTTCGCCCACAGCGCCTCCGAGAGGACGGAGACCTCCACGACAGCCTCAGCTCCCGCTGACAATGCCAAAGCCAACCCCACTAACCCTGCCCTGGCCGCCCCGCTCACCAACGGCTTAGACTTGGATCTAGAGGATGTGGGGGTGGACACTGTGCCTTACCCCCGCAAGCTAACACTAATCAAGCAGCTAGCTAAGAGTATCATCATTGGCTGGGAGTCTCCGCTAGTCCCGTCCGGCTGGGGTTCAGTGTTTAGCTATAATGTCTACGTGGACCACGAGTTGCGGATCAGCGTGCCATATGGTACCCAAACGAAGGCCGTTCTGGAGAAGCTGGATTTAGCACAGAAAGCATATCGGATTGCAGTGCAGAGTCTGACGGAGCGCGGGAACTCGGACCAGCTGCGTTGCAGTATCCTCGTTGGGCGGGATGTGTGCGTGGCGCCGATTCACCTGCGCGTCGAACGTGTAACGGCTACCTCGGCCAGCCTGACCTGGCTACCTAGCAACAGTAACTACGTGCACATTGTGTCTTTGAATGACGAAGAGTGCGAGCTGGTTAAGGCGGGATGCTATTCACTGTGCCTCAGTAACCTCACACCCAACCTGAATTACAGCGTTAAAGTGGAGGCCAGGCCACACCGCACAGCCTGGGAACTACCGCCGGAGTGCCGAGAACGCAAAACCGCAGTGACCTCTTTCACAACTCTGACTGCAGGTGAGATGCAAAGATGAGACTGGAAACTAGTGTATAAGGGCTTTAACACCGGGTAGTTCTAGGAACTTAGGCCCCATTCACACTACTGCGTTTTAGTTTAGAAACGGAGAATTAAAACTTATATGATCTCCGTCCACACCAGCGTTTTAGCTGCATATTATATTTAATTGATCTCCGTTCACATTAAAACGACTGAAAACGCGAATCACGTCACCATTCACCTACACTGGGCATGCGTGTGCCGGTGTAAACAGATTGACTGTTCCTCAGATTTCGCTGAGGTTGATAAGTGCCAATCTGGACATTTGAAAGTTTTCGCACCATTCCTCAGGAACCACAACTTCATTGATCAAATTATCCCACCATACGCTGGTTCTTCCCGGCTTAACCCAAAACCGACGCTCCATGTACGGTCCATACCGCCGCTACACACGGAGTCACAGATCGCTGGAATAATAGCTTGCCTCCGGCGCATGTACAGTTATAGCATTGTAAAATGCAGAATTTACTTGCACTAGCGTAACTGGTAGTCCAGACTGTTGCTGTATGTTTTCTTCCGTTGTATGACCCAATCAGAGAGCCGAGCGTGAGCCTCTGCGTCATTGTTTCTAAAGTCCTCTGTTTTGACCCGTCTTCACTAAAACGGCCTCCGGAGATTCAAAACAGGGTCGGCAGCGTTTCTAAACTTCTCCGTTATAGGTCTTCGTTTTTGCCGTTTTAGTCTGGACGGGAGGTGCAAACGTAGCAAAAGGTCTCCATTTCTAAACTAAAACGTAGTAGTGTGGATGGGGCCTTATTTATAAGAACTAGCACCAGGGTGGTTACCCGAGAACTAATGGTTCCCTTAGGAAGGTTTTCCTGGTTGCATTTGCATCGCCAGTAGGAACTCTGAAGTAATGTAAGCCGTGCTTATTGTTGTGACTTTTATTTTGATGGCGTTGAGAGCGCCGAGGATACAGTGCATCTCATTCTCCATGTTCATTATGCTGGGTACACACTAAAAGATTTTTTACATCTTATAAGATTTTCAAAATGTGATAGACCACAAACATGAGGACAAAAAATCCTAGATTTAACCGTTTTGCTCCTACAGTGTGTGGTGTGCCATGATGTGACAAAGACAGCACACCACACACAAACAGTGTATATTTATTTGGTTAAATGTTCAATACGCCTATAATAAAACCATGGTTAATCCATCTTTCTCTCTCTCTCTCTCTCTCTCACACACACACACAAACACATCATGTGTACTGGTACACCTATCCTAATATGGAACGGTTTTTATTCTGAGCTAATTAGATTTTCTGTCACCAACCTATCCAACACAGAAAACTTTTCAGAATTTTTAAATTTGAATAAATATGGGTCATAATGTAGGTCAAACCAGTAACCAGTTGTAACCAGCGTCAGCCAGAGCCTGAGGAAACGGTGCTCGCATTCTCCATGTTCATTCGTTTACGATCTGTCTAACAGTCCTGTTATACGTTCACATGCGTTCGGCCAATCAGCGTACAGTAATGTCCCTGATAGTTCCTATAATGCTGGTTTAGACCCTGCTCTGAAGTAGGAGCTAAATAAGTTCCTCCAAGTGGAGTTCCTAGAACTAAAATCGTTCCTAGTTCCTGCGGTGCGAACACGCCAAAATCCGGGAACTTCCGCCAATAGTTTTAGGAAACTATGAAAAGGTTCCTCCGGTGCAAAAGCCCCTTATGTATATGGTACTCAACCAGAATACGTATTTTGTTACCAATTTTAAATACCAAAAATTGCTCTTTAACCATAGACTTCTACAAGTTATCAGGCAAACGTATCAAAGCGCATTTTCGCTAGTAGCAGTCTACCTTGCATTGCCAATGGGCTAGAATTGACAGTTGCAGTCGGAGGAGAATCTATAAGATAATCTGTAGTTAAATTCTGCATGAAACATAAGTTATGGTTAAAATAATATAAGTTGATCGTATAATAAAAAATAAAAACTTCCCTATTGTGACATATATCCAAGTGAAACAGCTATTCAAACTAGAAAAAATGTGGGGCGGGGCTTGATTTTGTCTATTGGGAATTGATTGGATGGTTGTGGTTTGCTATTGGTGGATCTCATGTGAGTGACAGGTTGTCCTGCCCTCGCCATCAGAGAAGAGAAGAGATGTCGCTGCAAAAGGGAGGGAAGTTAGTTTGCAATTCACAATTTAAAATGATGTGCACAGATAAATAATTTATAATAATAAACACTGCAGTATTCCATTAGAAAAATGGAAGAATTTCATGGTGACTTAATATTCAGGAGCAAATTTGGTAATACTTTATTTTACAGTCCAGTTCCACATGTACATATTATGTAGTATGTATTTGACCCTGAACCTAACCCAAACCCATGTAGTTACCTTATATTAACCAGTGCTTTTTTAAGTGCACGTAATTGACCTTATGTGTATGCACTTGTTGGAATTCAAGCAGCATAATAAGCGTCAAGACTTATATGCTATATGTTAATATTATCACCACATTATTTGACAAGCGGTGGTTATAGGCATTTTGGTTGACTTCCTACTTTACTAGTATATGAAGTATATGGAATGCTTCTAGCTATTTTGTTGCATTTCAGAATATATCAGGATGTAATTCATAATATAAACTGCATAATGGATTGGCATAAACTAAAGAGTTTAAAAAATAAGGCTACGTTCACACTGCAGGCTGAAACGACCCAATTCCAATTTTTTTGCACCTATGCGACCTGTATCTGATCTTTTCATGACAGTCTGAACGACACAGATACGAACTTTTCAAATGCGACCCAGGCCACTTGGGTATGTGGTCCAAATCCGATATGTATCCGATCTTTTGGAATGCGACTTCAATCTGAACGGCCAGGTCACATGTATCCGACCTGCACGTCATTGATATGCGACAAATGTCATAATTCTGCATTGAAGTAGGCGGGAATGAGAAGATAAACAGCAACTATTTCGGACGATGCTGAGACCAGTCAATGGAAGGGAAGCAAGGTTTCTGATTTAATTAATATTTGGGGCGACAGCTCTATTCAGGCCATGTTTAGCTACTTCCGCAAACAACAGGTGACGTCGTTGACCGGTGAGTACTCTTCTGCGCATGCGGGTCACTTTTAGGTCATTTCACTTTCACGTTCACACAGGAGATCACAAAAGGTAGCATTTAATTGGAAATGTGAACGGCCTTGCAAAAGAATCGGATTTTTGCAAAAAATTTAAATTGAGCAATGAGCATAAGCCCCTGCAGTGTGAACGAGGCCTAAGAGTGGTTGGAGACATTAGCTAAAAGAAAAACTGCATTGAAATGCCAATCACTGATGAAACGCTCACAATAAGACCGGGAACAACATGTATTAAGAAAGAGTCCATTTTTATTTTGTGTTAACTTCAACATTTCTGTGTGTGACCTTTGACCCTTTGCTTTGTCCCTAGGTCCTCCTGATGCTCCTCTGGATGTGCAGTTGGAGCAGGGCCCGTCTCCGGGAATAGCTCAAATCAGCTGGCTGCCCGTTACTATAGATGCTGCCGGGACGTCCAATGGTGTCCGAGTCACTGGCTACACAATCTATGCTGACAAGAAGAAGGTGAATGACTGTGACCACCAATATGCATAATCTTAACAAAATAACAAAAAGTCATCTGAGAATAAGTCCACTTTATATTTATATACTGTATAACAATACTGTATAAATAATATTTTAGATAATATAAAAAGCAATTAAAAATGTGTATAAAACAGGCTAAGCGTAAATGTAAATTTAGTTTACACATATACAGTGAGTGTGTATATATATATATATATATATATAATATATATATATACATTTATATTTATGCTTAGGATCTAAATGTTTGCGGTAGTGTTTGAAACTAGATGAATGATAAATTGTATGATATTCTTTATAAAACTAAAATTCTAAAACAAAAAACATATGAAATACCCATATAATGGTTAAGGGGAATCTTTAAGTGCTCATCATATATGTTCCTTCTTCAGTAGTTTAAGGTCCTCCTTAACACGGTAGTGAACAGTCTCAAAAGCGCGGTTTGAAATCGCTGGTGTTTCTGACGTCACAAACTACCCTGTAACCAATCAGATCAATGAGTGTTTGTCAACAAGTAGATCTCTGAGTTGCTGTGAGTGAGTGGAGGCTGGGCTAATTTTCACATTCATAGAACTGCGTATACTAAATGAGGCAGGGGTGTAGAGTTATATTCAAGCTATTTTAAGGCATGAAAAAAAAATCAAGGCAAAATCAATACAAAAAAAATATTTCATTTTGGTGATCAAAGATGAGTTTTTAGGGATAAAATGATTGACGTCAGGGGGACTTTAATAGTGTGCCCTTCATGAATGTCCGGAGTGAGCAGAGCTTAAATCTTGATGTTTCTCAAATTTAAATTCACAAATTAATTTCAGTGTTCATCATGACTTAACTTTTGCTTCTGTCTTCAGGTATTAGAGGTGTCGTCTCCCACAGCAGGCAGCGTTCTGATTGGTCCATCTCAGATCCAGACGTTACAGGCGGCCCATGAGCTCACCGTCCGAACCATGTCAGCTTTTGGCGAGTCGGTGGACTCATTGTCGGTGAATGTGCCCGCCAAATTGCCTGCCATCATGTCCGGTGCCTCATTGCCTCAATGCCAGTCTTTGCCAGCTACCACCAGTGTCCTCATGGCCAGTGCCAATACAGACCCTGCTGTTTGTGCCACTTCTCTCTCTGCTGCCAAAATGCCCATTCTGCCACACGCTGCTACACTAGACGAGCACACCATTGGTCCTGTTCGGGGAGTTTATGTCAACACTCCCAAAACAGTCACTCGTGAGGTGCCTCCTTCTCCTGCGTCCTATGTAGAAGCCTGGGCAAACCCAACATCAACTACAACACTGACGACTACAATGGCAGCACAAGAAGCATTGTCACTATGTGCCTCGCATACTAACTCAACGGTGGGTCTCAACTAAATGTCATCTTGTCTACAGTTTTAGTCACTGCTCTGTGCAAGTAGTCTTTTGCCAAACACTTAGAGCCCAAAAAAAGTGTAAACATATGTGTTTTTTATTCTGTGGAACACAGAAAAAGATGTGCATGTATGCTGTCGAGATCCAAAATTGATAAAAAGGAACACCAAATTTATCATAAAAATAAACAGTAGTGTTGCATAATGAACAGACCATTTTAGACTGTAACTCTGGGGTGTCTTCTCATGCCCTATTTATAAATAGTCAAACTCAAAAGAGGTTTGAGAACTACAGAGGAAGTAAGACTTAAGTTTTATAAACCATGTAATATATTCCCCTCAGTTCATTTTCTTGTTTGGAAAATAGCCAGGACATTCTACTTTTTTCAGATCTGATTTTTGGTTAAGACCAGTAACTTTTTGAAGCCCTGATCTAAGCTTTAGCCACTGCATTTGGTCTTACTCGACCCACTTCTATTTCGATTCGAACGGGTCTCTCCGGCATGGCAGGCAGGCACACTAACAAGTACGCTAAAGACCACAGCCTCTAGTTTCAGTTATAAGCACAACTCTAGAGGCCAAGTTTTACACTCACAGCTCTCACTAGATTGCCTCCATTACACTAACCCTCTAAACCTTACTCCCATCCGGGTCTCAGCACCAAATGTAACTGGTTCCACTCGACCCGCTCCGAGCGGGATTTGAACTGGTGTCTCAGGCATGGGAGGCAGGCTTGTAAACAAAGACACTAAAGGCTGCAGCTTCAAGTATCAGTCATAAGCACACTTCTAGAGGCCGAGTTTTACCCTCACAGCTTTTACTAGATTGCCTCCATTACACTAACCCCTCTAAACCTTACTCCCATCTGGGTTTCGGCACCAAATGCAACTGGTTCCACTCGACCCGCTCCGAGTGGGATTTGAACTGGCGTCTCCGGCATGGGAGGCAGGCTTGCAAACAAAGACACTAAAGACCGCAGCCTCTAGAGTCAATCACTAACATGCCTTTTGAGGCCAGGGGAGTGAGTTTTACACACACCACTCTTACTAGCTTTGCTCTGTTGCACTCACCCTCCTAAACCTCACACCCATACGGGTCACGGCACCAAATGTAACTAGTCCTACTCAACATGCTTCGCGCTTGCCTCCATTACACATTAACGCAAATTTCATGTAGAGTATGATGTAGAACTGTTTCAGTTTATATATATTGTCTGTGTGCAGAGATATTGGATGTAACGTTTCTCTTTAGGGTTGGGAATGAGTATTATATCAGTTTGAGTTGTAAAAGTGTTATCCATCAACAGGTGAGTGTATCTGCACCCATGGTCACACCTGCGGCTGTGGTCGTGCCTGTGCCTGTTGCCACACCAACGTCCATGGCTGTACCTGCTCCCTTGAACACACCAGTACACATGCCAGTGCCCACGACTGTGCCAGGTCCTGTGGTTGTGCCAACATCTGCCACCATTCCTGTACCTGTTGGTGTACCTGCATCAGTGCAAGTGCAGTCCAGTGTGGCCCCTACAGCGCTTTACCCCAGCAGAGAGACAGACAGCCCAGGAGTCCAACGTCCTGTTGCCTCCCTCTCCGAATTCCTGGAGGATCCACCTGCCAAACTTCATACACCGCCACCAATTTACACATGCCCCAAGGTTAACATCCCAGGAAAGGACCCTCTTAATATCCCAGATATGCACCCACTGAGGCCTCCCAATCCATCGCCTTTTGAGTCCGAGCCTGAGGAGGACAGAGAAAACACCAGGCTTGTGTCCATGGAGGAGTTCCTACGGCCTGTACCTCAACCTCGTATGAAGGTCAGTTTCCAAACCAAATCAGGAGACCATATGTGTACCTGTGCAATTAAGATCATTTTACACTGCATTCTTTTTGAATATCTTTCTTTCAGAGCTAATCTTGATATACAAATTTGTTCCATCAGAGAAACACCCTTTGATGCATGAACTGTGCGTGTTATTACTCTGATGTGAACTGATGTGTAACATTATGTGTTGTGCTAGTGCACTGGTGTCCAGTTCTGCTCCTGGAGGGCCATTGCCCTGCAAAGTTCCAACCCTAATTAAACACACCTGAAATGGCTCATCAAGGTGTTTGGAATTACTTGAAACTTCCTGTTGGAGCAAGTTGGAGCAGTTGGAATTAAACTCTACATTAAGTTGGCCCTCCTGGAATGGACACCCCTGACCTAGAGTCTCAGAAACCTGTTGAAATTGTTGTTTCTTTTGTACTCTATCAGGTATATGCTGGTGGTCTTATAGACCCTCCCCCAGAGTATAATGGGGAGAGCAGTCGGTCTGATCTGTCAGACATACTGGAAGAAGAGGAGGAAGATCTATACTCTGAGACTATCACTGACGTCCCCTCCAGAGGTTATGGTACATCTCGTACGGCAAGGGTATGTACATGCACATGAACACGTAGTATTCCTCATTGAACCTTTGGACAAAATGCTGAGTCTTGTTGCGATGTAGCAAGTTCTGATTGGCTGTAATTGTGCTGTGTGATACAGCATTTTTGCTTTTGGTGTGGACAGGCAAATTACTCAAGTAGAAACTTGTTAGCGAACAAAGTTAGCCATACTTTTACGTTCTTTCTGTTCTTATATTTCCTCTGTTGCATTTTAATTTTCTTGTTTCTTTTTCTTGTTTTCTTCTATTTTCAACTTTTGACACCAAACAAAACCAACCTTTTTCCTCATCTGTATGTTTTCAATCTATCGACTTGTCCATTCCTACTTCTAAAACAACCCCAGTGTGAAATGTGGGAAACTGATAGTGATGAAGAAATTTTGGAGAGGATTATAAAGCTCCCCCCTCAGGTCTACCACAACAAACAGCTCTTCAGCATCCCAGAAGTCACGGAAGAGGAAGACAACTCCGAATCAGAACCCTATACTAGACATTCCCCAGGCCGGACTGCTTCAGGCAAGGGCCGCCAGACTGGACGCGAGGGTTGCCGACATTCTCCCTTCCACCAAAGTCATGGACATAAAACTGAATCTAAATCGCCCGTAGTGAGGTACAAAGGGACAGCACCAGTCAGGACTAGACCCAGAGTGCACTATGCTGACACAGTGGACACCATCAACTATCAGGATGAGGACGAGGAGGAGGTGGAGTTGGACTCTGATAGTAGCCTGTACGCTGGGCCTAGTTCTGGAAGTGTGGGTGTGCGCCGTACAACGCACAAAGGACATGGCGATCGACTCAGGAGAGAGGCCTTACTCCGTAGCCAGATGTCTTCAGATCTCTCTGGCATTATGGCATCTTCAGGAATAGGGCAGGGACCTTATTTAGTTAGCAAGACCGCACCCCGCGTGAAGTCGCCCACCGGACCCTCGACAGAGATTGACGTAGAGTATGGAACTGATAATGAAGAGGAGCAACAGCTGTTTGACCCTGGAGAAGTGGTGTTAGACCAGATGAGCTCTGAGTGGTGGGTGGAGGGTGGTAACAATGAGTACCACAACCTGCCCCTGACATGCAGATCCCAGCCAGAGTTGCCCCCAAGCAACCGCTCATGGGTGGGTTGTCCTCTGTCCATCTGTCTCCTGCTGTCCCTTGAGACGCTCTCTTTGAGAAACCTGCCCATCCCTTTAGGAGATGGCTTAAACCTTTTGCGTCCTAAAAGCAAAGATGAGCGCTGGTTTGCATCCACATCATTTGCTATTCTTATCAGTTCACTGTAACTTAACTTGCTTCCAACTTGCAGTATCATAGTTGGAAGGCTTAGAATGTTTTCTTGAATTTAGGAATGACAATCTTAAGAAATTGAGCAATTCTGGTTCTAATTCCACTTAATGATTTCATCAAGATTCCTTTTAGTAATTTGGAGATAAAGTGGACAATATTATTGCATTCACTACCCTAGCACCTCTGATATGTATATTGCATGTTAAGTTGTTAAGGAAGAATGCAGGAAGGAAGTTAAGGAAGGATGTTACAGAACTATTAATGTAACTGAAAGTCTGAACGAAACCAAATGTCCGTTCTGAATAAGACGTGGTTCTCGATTCGAAACTCTACATGGAGTTAGCATTTCAAATGCATTCATTTACCACATATGATGTTAAGTGGTTATTGTGGTACATGGAATTCCACCAAGTACACAGTGACACCCAACACAAATTTTTCTGTGGATGCAAAAGGTTTGAGTCTGTACATCTGGTTCCTTGCATTTGGTTGTGTACCCTACACCCTTTCTCCCAGTCTCTAGTCAAAGCATTGTCATATTTGTAGTTGTGTAGCTGACAACACTGCTCTATGTATTTGTCCTACATCTTACTGTACTCTTTCCAGTCTTCAGTTAGAATGTTGCTATGCTAAGGCCTTGGCTTTCCATTACCGCTCAACAGGTTTACTTGCTCTAGTGCATCCCCTTTCCTTGATATTAATGGGATGCTTCTTGCCCCACATGTTGTCAAGGTTGTCTAGAGACTGCTTAAGCGGTTAAAGCAGAGACGGGACAATACAGATGTGCTGTTTGAAACTGTATAATGTACCTGCAAAAGGGATCTCCTTGTTGTTGTTATGAAGAACAACCCTAAGCGCTGCTGCTTTTTATCTGGAATCAAATGTTGCTTAAACAATAGTTTTTACGTGTCAGTGTGAGTGTGTGTTTGTGTATTTCAGGGCTCCAGGCTAATTGCTGATTCAACAAAAATGTTTGCATCATTTGCATCAATCTACAGTATTTGCCATTAGGCATAGACACCAAAACTTCTTATGTGGCTTCTTTAAATACTCTAGAAAGGTGCACAAACACAGATGCAAATACTTGGCCAATGCAATCGCAGTCAGTTGTAAATAGCTAGATAGCTTGAAGCTAGAATAGTTTTGTAGACAATGTTTCAGATCTTTTGTTTAGCAGGTAGTAAGCTAAGCAAACTTCACACTGGAACACGGACTACTGCAAATGTTCCAAATGCAAGCTTGGCAATTCATATATTATGGACTGTTATTTGGCAAGTAAAAAGTATAACTTGGCCCCAAAATACTTTATTAGCAGCAAGTGGCTCACATGCGATTGTTCTAGTCTGGAGCCCCTAGTGTTCATATGTGGTATTACATGCAGTTTGTGTGATGGTGATGTCATCCCACTGTTTCAGTGACTGTTTCCCACCATTGTAATCATCTAACTGCTTGTTTTCCTTACATTAGGAGGCAGCTGGAAGAGAAGATCCAGGTGCAATGTGGTGCGGTGTCACTCAAAAATCATCACGCTCTGAAATTAGACTGCACAGAGGTGAGACTCTCACTTCCCTCTCTCTCACTATAGAAGCAGATTAACTCTAGACAGCTTGTCATGACACAGGAGGAATTGACAACTATGAAAATAGCTTCCGGGATAATACCTGACCACTGTGTGTTGCATACAGCTCTCGTTTAGATCACACCCATCACTGCCCTTCTTCTCCAAATTTACTTTCAACCACACCCACATGTGTGTCAGCCCAATCTAAATTGGGGACTACTTTTGTTCCTAGATAAAACTGATAAGTATTGTTTTCTGAGGCTGATTTATTGCTCATTCCTAGGGTTACTGATTTGATCAAACCTAAACCTAGGCACATAAATTGCCTAGGATCTAGCTTGTTGAGGAATGTTTTCTAAGTGATCAGATGCACATTTTATTTGATTTAAAACCCACAAATTTGCATTGGTGGAGAGTCAAGCCATGTCTAGTGACCATATTATCATAGAGATTTTGTAGTGGACAACTAATATACACCATTGCACTTTTACTATATTTTACAATTCTTTTCATACATTTTTGAATCTGTTTCCTTTGACGACATCCCCAAAAGGAAGTTTTCCCAAAGGTAGCTAATTTTTTCTGGTTATTTGCCCTCAAATGTGACTCACAGAGGTTGTTACATGACCTCTTTTCTTTGCCCTGCCCTTGATTGTTGCTACAGATGGTCTTGATCCTCACTAATGAGATGAGCACATCTCACTGCTGGAGCTTAACACGAACATGACAGACACCACTGATCATGCATCTCTGTTCTACACTGTATTCCTTACCCCGCCCCCTTCCAACTCATCCAGAAACAGGAATACGATCCAGATGAATTCAGGGTGCTGACCCTCAGACCTCTTGACCTTGAGTCCGGCTGTCAGACTCCAAAGTACAGAAAAGCAGTTTTATTTTGCATACATGTCCAATATATAGGACAGGTGGTTTTGGGGGGGCATTTGTGTTTGCTTTACATTTATTTACAGTTTGCATTTTCATTTATTTATTGAGTAGACACTTGGGTGACTAAAAATTAATACATTTTTATCTACAGTCTCCTACAGATGAATCAATTCATGTAGTAATTAATCGATCGGCACAATTGAATCTGAGCTGCTTATCAGTAAGAACCTTGTTAAAAATTGAGCACCAATAATGTTGGAGCATATTCAAATGATTTCTGAAGGATAATGTTACACTGAAGATTGGAGTAATGATGCTGAAAATTCTGCTGATTTTTCATTAATAATTTTAAAAATGTATTAGTTCTGTATTAATATTTCTGAATTGTACTGTTTTTAATGTATTTTTCATTACATTAATCCAGCCTTGGTGAGCCTAAGAAAAGCTTTCAAAAACATTACAAAAACTTTTGACCAGTCATGTAGTTTTAATCTGTTCCATAAGAACATTATTCAAAATCACAAAGTTTGTTGGTATCTGAATAGACTTTGGTGTGTCTTTCTCTCTTCCTGTCGCTCTCACTCTGTGTCACTCATGTGCGCACGTTTCTCCAGCGGCTCATGGCGGCTTAGGATCAGGAGGTTTTAGTATGATTACCTCACTTAAGGACACGCCTGGGCCGCACCATTCTTTTTTTCAGGCGGGGGGAGACAACGCACATCAGTTCACTGGCTTTTAATGTTTGGAATGCATCAAGGAAAATGTGAAAATTGTCTAAAATAATTTGTCTTATTGTAATGTTGTAACGAAACTTTGCACAGATTCCCAAAAAATTTAAATATGCATGATGTCCAGATCAACCACCAATGTGTTGCTCCATATACGTAAATGTTACAGGTGTTTTTGTGTGTACTCTTTGGTGTTGCAGAGCCCAGACCATGTGGAGAAAATGAGGTCAGAGTCTTTGTTGCCCTCTTCCCATATGAACCTGCAGTCATGTCACCCAATCCTGATGCGGTTGAAGAGGAACTTCCCTTTAAAGAGGGACAGATTATCAAGGTTTGGCTTAGTTTTATTTCATTTTGTGATTTTCACACATGTATTAGTCTTTAATAGCAGATCATACTAGCTTAAAGTCAGCATGAAACATAAGTTGCAATAATCTTTTCTTTCCTACTGTGACATACAGCCTGTGTTAGAATTATTGGCACCCTTGCATTAATAAACACCCTTGCAATAAATCTGCATTGTTAATTCTTTCGACCTTTTATTTGAAAAACTCACAAATTCTAACCTTTCATTGAAAGTAGAATTTACTTAGAGAGTAAAACAATTGAAAATGGGGGTAAAAATCTCATTATGAAATATATGTTTTTCCTTAATACACATTGGCCACAATTATTGGCACCCTTGGTAAATGTGAACAAAGAAAACTGTGAAAATAAATCTGTATTGTTAATCCTACTGACCTTTTATTAAAAAACTCAAAATCTAACCTTCAATTGAAGTAAAACAATGAAAATAGGGGGAATTCTCATTATGAAATATGTTTTTCTCTAATACACATTGGCCACAAGTAATGGCACCCTTTTATTCAATACGTTTTGCCTGATGAGTTTGGAGATCAGAGACCAATAGAGAATCTCTCCAAATCCTGCAGATTCCCAAGTCCATGTTGATATACTCATACATCAGCTATATATTCTCATATCTTCAGTTTTCTATCCACATTATTCCTGCACCCCATGATGCTTTGCGCGAATTATGGGTGTAACTTCCGTTAAGCTGTAAACAATCAGTGAAAGACTAGCTCTATGGACGCAATAATATATATATATATTTTAAACCGTGTACAATTACATTACATTATTCTACTCCCCTTTCAAACATTGAACATTAAAAGGACATTTAAAAGTGTAAAAGCATCAACAAGGTACTTTCAACAGACCGTGAATAACCCAAAAAGCGTGAATATTTCCACAGCAAAATCGGACGGTTAAATATCACTGCAATATACAATACAATATGCACTGCAATATGCAATATACGTTGCCTTGATAAAAATAAAAATATTTACTTCAGCATTGCGTGATTTCAGTCATTTTGACAGATAATAAATTGAAACCTTGAACGAGACGTGAGGATTTGGGGAGAAAAAAAGAGATTCTTTGTGCATTCATGAATTATTAATGGCATATATCATAAATTAATTCGTTGAGAACAGACCACAAATGCCCAGTATATGTTGACCTTTTTCATATTATTACAGCAGAATGCAAAAATAAAATAATCATGAGGAAAAGAAAGCAGTGACTGAGAAGAGCTCTTGCCATAGATATTCTTGTTATAACATGTCACGTTAAAATACCAAGTGTTACATTATTCTCACGTTATTCTTAAATAAAACAGGAAAGAAAATTGATATTTCATCCAGTCAAACTGACGGATCAGCTTTATTTGTTGGGCAACCTTATGATTTGAAATGATTAGTTTCAGTCTTTTTGAATGGAAGTTCCCCAAACCGGAAGTGCCGCCCATAATTCAAAACGCAGTAAACTCGTCAGGAATAAGGTGGATAAGGTTCAGGTTTGGGGATTGATGTGTTGATTTTGACGTTTGTTTTGGATCATTGTCCTGATGGAATATCCAACAACGGCTCATTATAAGATTTCTATAAGGCAAACCTGTCTATATAAGCCTTCAAAATGTGTTTCCAGCGTGACCCGCGCAGATGCTTGTTCACATCATAAAAATGCCACTGTACATAATTCATTCAGAATATAATAAAGTTCCTGTTCAAAGTTCATTGTAGTGTTTCTTCTCTTAAGGTTTATGGGGACAAAGATGCAGATGGTTTCTACCGAGGCGAGTCGGGTGGTCGCCGTGGCTTTGTCCCATGTAATATGGTTTCAGAGATCCAGGTTGATGATGAGGAGACCAGAGACCAGCTCCTGATGCAGGGCTTCCTCACCACAGAGGCATCTATGGAAAAGATAGGTGTGTTTATCATTGCATGTGTGTGTCAGATTCATACATCTACACCTCGATCTCTGTTTTCACTCCAACATATGTTACCAGTCAGATTTGAGACTTCTTGGTAAAGCAAAATTGTACCGGTCCGCAAACTGTTCTTTTATGATACATGATGCACTGAATTGTTACAAAAAAAATCTATTTCAAATAAACGCTGTTCTTTTGAACTTTCTATTCATCAAAAAATCCTGAAAAATAAAAATATATCACTGTTTCCAACAAAAATATTAAGCAGCACAACTGTTTTTAACATTGATAATAATCAGAAACTTTTCTTGAGCATCAAATCATCATATTATACTGATTTCTGAAGGATCATGTGACACTGAAGACTGGAGTAATGATGCTGAAAATTCAGCTTTGATCATAGGAACAAATTACACTTTATATATATTCACATAGAAAATAGATGTTTTAATTTGTAATAATATTTTAAATAATATTAAAGTCAAGAGAA
Source organism: Siphateles boraxobius (assembly GCF_051911475.1). Classification (NCBI taxonomy): domain Eukaryota; kingdom Metazoa; phylum Chordata; class Actinopteri; order Cypriniformes; family Leuciscidae; genus Siphateles; species Siphateles boraxobius. The sequence continues at coordinate 78,386 of NW_027508754.1, read as the reverse complement.
ACGTTGATTATTATTTGTTTTAATACACAATTGAAACGTATATCATCCAAAAATGGACTATTTCACCCAATATTTGTGTGTTCAATGTGCTTTCTGTTCTTATTTGATTACTGAGCATATGCTAACTTCAAACTCTCTTGAAATCAGCTTTAAGCATTAAAATACGCAAGTGCTTGTCTTGGTAGAAAACTGACTAGCTTTTAGTGCAGAGCTGTAGTCTGACTGACATTTATTTATGGTCATATTTTGAGCATAGCTCTAAAATAAAAAAATAAATCTCTTAACTCCCTATAATCGTCCAAAGAAAAAGCCACAATCCAGCCACAGCTGACATTTTAGCACAGCTAGAATTAAATTTTTAGACACAAGCTTTAAAATAGGCTTCAAGCTAACAACTTTGAGAAATTTGTCTGTAGATTTCAAAGGGTTGTCTTTAAAGATTTTTTTTTCACTTCAATCTTCACTCCAGCAGCTTTACATACACCAAACCAAAAAAAAATTTCTGTCTGTTGACAGCATTTTTAGATTTATGGAGTGATATAAAGAGAAATCCAAAAGCAACTCTGTAATAATTCTAATATTTAATAACAAAATGAAACAATTATTCTGAACCTGACTTTATCCAATGTTCTGGAAATGTATGCAAATGCATGCATATTTAATTAGATATTGCATCATTTGCATATGTACACATTTCAGAAATCTTACAAAACAAAACAAATGTTCTGTCATTAATCAACTTTGAGAAATATGGTGATATCTAATAGTTGAACATTTTTACTGTATTGACCTATAGAGTATTGCCTAAAATAGTTGCACATGAAGGAATGAATTAAATATGTACATGAAAAAGTGGCCACGGTGTTACTACTCACTAATCAGCCGAATACTACTCACTTTATTTCAATCTGTTCTTAATTTAATTTGGTTCATGTTTCGCAGTGTCAGTTTCATTTCAGATCACAAAGCTTTGCCATTTTTACAAAAGTGCCAAAGTACTGTCATTGTAATGTGTGTGTTGTTGTGGTCACTGTATGAGCAATTCAAAGAGCAACAACGAGGATCGTGTCTCCCAGAATGCTTTGCTACAGTTGCGGTTCAGCCCTTTCTTTCTCACTGTGGTGGCTCATTCCTGAAGCTAATGCTTATTCTGTTGTTTAAAGAGATAGTTCCCTCAAAAATAAAAATTCTGGCATCATTTATTCACCCTCAAGTTGCATTACATTTGAGTTTCAGCAAGAACCAATGAGGTTCATTCTCGTGTTACGCATCACGTTTGAGCTTTAGTAAGAACCAATAATCACGTTTGAGCTTTAGTAGGAACCAATGTGGTTCATTCTCGTGTTACGCATCACGTTTGAGCTTTAGTAAGAAACAATAATCACGTTTGAGCTCTAGTAAGAACCATTGAGGTTCATTCTCGTGTTATGCATCAAGTATGAGCTTCTGCAAGAACCAATGAGGTCTATTCTCGTGTTACGCATCAAGTTTGAGCTTCTGCAAGACCCAATGAGGTTCATTCTTGTGTTACGCAGCACGTTTGAGCTTCAGCAAGAACCAATGAGGTTCATTCTTGTGTTATGCATCACGTTTGAGCTTCAGCAAGAACCAATGAGGTTCATTCTCGTGTTACGCATCACGTTTGAGCTTCAGCAAGAACCAATGAGGTTCATTCTCGTGTTACGCATCACGTTTGAGCTTCTGCAAGACCCAATGAGGTTCATTCTCGTGTTACGCATCACGTTTGAGCTTCAGCAAGAACCAATGAAGTTCATTCTCGTGTTACACATCACGTTTAAGCTGCTGCAAGAACCAATAAGGTTCATTCTCGTGTTACGCATCACGTTTGAGCTTCAGCAAGAACCAATGAGGTTCATTCTCGTGTTACGCAGCACGTTTGAGCTTCTGCAAGAACCAATGAGGTTCATTCTCGTGTTACACATCACGTTTGAGCTTCTGCAAGAACCAATGAGGTTCATTCTCGTGTTACGCATCACGTTTGAGGTTCAGCAAGAACCAATGAGGTTCATTCTCGTGTTACGCATCACGTTTGAGCTTCAGCAAGAACCAATGAAGTTCATTCTCGTGTTACGCATCACGTTTGAGCTTCAGCAAGAACCAATGAAGTTCATTCTCGTGTTACGCATCACGTTTGAGCTTCAGCAAGAACCAATGAGGTTCATTCTCGTGTTACGCATCACGTTTGAGGTTCAGCAAGAACCAATGAGGTTCATTCTCGTGTTACGCATCACGTTTGAGGTTCAGCAAGAACCAATGAGGTTCATTCTCGTGTTACGCATCACGTTTGAGCTTCAGCAAGAACCAATGAGGTTCATTCTCGTCTTACGCATCACGTTTGAGCTTCTGCAAGAACCAATGAGGTTCATTCTCGTGTTACGCATCACGTTTGAGGTTCAGCAAGAACCAATGAGGTTCATTCTCGTGTTACGCATCACGTTTGAGCTTCTGCAAGAACCAATGAGGTTCATTCTCGTGTTACGCAGCACGTTTGAGCTTCAGCAAGAACCAATGAGGTTCATTCTCGTGTTACGCATCACGTTTGAGCTTCTGCTAGAACCAATGAGGTTCATTCTCATGTTACGCATCACGTTTGAGCTTCAGCAAGAACCAATGAGGTTCATTCTCGTGTTACGCATCACGTTTGAGCTTCAGCAAGAACCAATGAGGTTCATTCTCGTCTTACGCATCACGTTTGAGCTTCTGCAAGAACCAATGAGGTTCATTCTCGTGTTACGCATCACGTTTGAGGTTCAGCAAGAACCAATGAGGTTCATTCTCGTGTTACGCATCACGTTTGAGCTTCTGCAAGAACCAATGAGGTTCATTCTCGTGTTACGCAGCACGTTTGAGCTTCAGCAAGAACCAATGAGGTTCATTCTCGTGTTACGCATCACGTTTGAGCTTCTGCTAGAACCAATGAGGTTCATTCTCATGTTACGCATCACGTTTGAGCTTCAGCAAGAACCAATGAGGTTCATTCTCGTGTTATGCATCACGTTTGAGCTTCAGCAAGAACCAATGAGGTTCATTCTTGTGTTACGCAGCACGTTTGAGCTTCAGCAAGAACCAATGAGGTTCATTCTCGTGTTACGCAGCACGTTTGAGCTTCAGCAAGAACCAATGAGGTTCATTCTTGTGTTACGCAGCACGTTTGAGCTTCAGCAAGAACCAATGAGGTTCATTCTCGTGTTACGCAGCACGTTTGAGCTTCAGCAAGAACCAATGAGGTTCATTCTCGTGTTACGCAGCACGTTTGAGCTTCAGCAAGAACCAATGAGGTTCATTCTCGTGTTACGCATCACGTTTGAGCTTCAGCAAGAACCAATGAGGTTCATTCTCGTGTTACGCATCACGTTTGAGCTTCTGCTAGAACCAATGAGGTTCATTCTCATGTTACGCATCACGTTTGAGCTTCAGCAAGAACCAATGAGGTTCATTCTCGTGTTACGATTCACGTTTGAGCTTCTGCAAGAACCAATGAGGTTCATTCTCGTGTTACGCATCACGTTTGAGCTTCAGCAAGAACCAATGAGGTTCATTCTCGTGTTACGCATCACGTTTGAGCTTCAGCAAGAACCAATGAGGTTCATTCTCGTGTTACGCAGCACGTTTGAGCTTCAGCAAGAACCAATGAGGTTCATTCTCGTGTTACGCATCACGTTTGAGCTTCAGCAAGAACCAATGAGGTTCATTCTCGTGTTACGCATCACGTTTGAGCTTCTGCTAGAACCAATGAGGTTCATTCTCGTGTTACGCATCACGTTTGAGCTTCAGCAAGAACCAATGAGGTTCATTCTCATGTTACGCATCACGTTTGAGCTTCAGCAAGAACCAATGAGGTTCATTCTCGTGTTACGATTCACGTTTGAGCTTCTGCAAGAACCAATGAGGTTCATTCTCACGCTTCAAACTGGTCGGACGAGCTGTTTATGTTTGCGGATCAATGTTAATATATGGTTAAAGGCCTAAATTCAATATGTTCATCATATAAAAGCGATCAAGTATCTTCAGAAAATATTTGAACTTTTTGAAACGTCAAAGTGTTAGAGGGACAGAAATTTCAGACTTCATTCTAAATGCATTCACTTGTGAAAGACTTGTGTGTTCAGAACAACATGAGGGCGAGTAAAAGATGACAGATTTTTCATTTTTGGGTGAACTAAACCTTTAATCTCTTGTATTCAGCGTGGTTCTTGTTTTCAGCTTGGTTCTTATTTTGCATTTCTTTTGGCTTCTCATTCATTCTTGTCTGCCTACTTGTCTTTTTTCCCTCGTATCCTGTTTAAATTTCATAAAGACGCCCGCTTACATGCACCGCTTCCACGCCGCACCGCTGCACCGCCGAAACCTAGACGCTCCAAGAAAGGTGTGTGTCAGCGCTCGTGTCTCCTCACCCCCCCCCCCCCCCCCCCAGATTTCACCTGCGTTTGGTTTGCTGAATTTCTTGCTTTCTGCTTCCGCATTCCCAAAGGGGGATACGAGAATTAGATATTCTTACAGTTTTATTTTTAACCACATTCAGCATGAAATCGAAACTAACCTTTAGTTATTCCAAATAAATATTCCTGGTTTTACTCTGCATGATTCAATGCATGTTATTGTAATGAAAACAATGCATCAAAATGCAATAACTTTTGTGCTGGTGTTTTCAAGGCCTTTTAGACAGAGAAAAAACATATTAACCAATATGGCATTCCATTATTAGTGCATTAATTGGATCTGCTATTTTTCTTCTGCCTCTTCTTCTTTTCTTTTTCTTTTCTTTAAAAAATAAAAAAATAAAAATAAGCTTAAAAATATAATAATAATAATATGAAATAAAAAAAATAATGTCAATTGACATTCTTTTTGTAGAAAAATTGGCAAACAATTATATAATAATAATAATATTAAAAATATTTGTCTTAATTGACATTTTTGGGGGGAAAATGAAGCTGCAAATTGAAAAAATTAAATAATAACAACAATATATAAATGAATAATATATAACAAAATATATGTTGTGGTAATTGGCATTATGCTACAAATATTGTCTTTTTATAGAAAAAAAGAAGCTAAAAATAAAAAAACATTAACAATGCATATTATAAACAAAATTATCATATATAATATAACTATTATTTTTTTGGTAATTGACATAATGCCATAAATGTTGTCAAACGTAACTTGTATTGCACTTGGGATAATTCCTTTAAACTTGTACTTTCTAATGCTTGTACTCTCAACCCCCTTTGGTCAACTCACCATCTCTCACTGAAGTGTGTGTGTGTGTGTGTGTGTGTGTGTGTGTGTGTGTGTGTGTGTGTGTGTGTGTGTGTGTGTGTGTGTGTGTGTGTGTGTGTGTGTGTGTGTGTGTGTGTGTGTGTGTGTGTGTGTGTGTGTGTGTGTGTGTGTGTGTGTGTGGCTCATGAATGCTGCACTCATAAGCTCAATAGTTTTATTTGGTTTTGTTTATTTTTATTAGTCTTTTTCCCCATAATTCCAAGTGTCAATCAAGGTCAGGCAGCCAATCAGATCGTGTCTAACCCTTCCCTCCTCCCTCACTTCTGTCCTTCTGCAGTGGAGTCTTCTGCGGTGTGGGAGGACACGTCTGCTATAGACTCCTCCAGTCAAGGTTAGATATCCTCAGTCCCGTCCTGTTTCTCTCTCTCTCACGTCTTCGTCATGTTTTCCTCCTCGGATGTTTTTCAGCCGCATGTGTGTGACAGTTTAATTGCATATTAACATGCTCTCGGATGATGCAGCGCTGCATGCTTTTACCATGGAGACGTGCCCTCATCACTGTTCTAACCACTAATTATCTTTCAGTCTCACGTTTAACAGTTGTGCTTCTTTGCATCATGGTTGATTTTTGTTCACTTTGTGACCTGCATGTGATTTCTGTCATAAGTGCCTTTCTCTGTCATTTTATCAAGCAGTAGATATCAGAAGTTTTGCAAAGCCAAAAATATATATATTAGTGCTGGGCAACGATTAATCGCATCCAAAATAAAAATTTGTGTTTACATGATATATGTGTGCATACTGTTTATAATTATTTTATATATATAAATACACACACATGCATGTATATATTTAAGAAAAATATGTTATTCATATATAAAATATTTATATATGTATAAATATATATATATACATGCAAATATTTCTTAAATATATACATGCATGTGTGTGTATTTATATATACAAAATAATTAGAAACAGTACACACATATATTATGTAAAGACAAACTTCTATTTTGGATGCGATTAATCGCAAAGTTTTCATATCAGTTAAAAGTTTATGGCATTATCAGAAGTGCACTTTTTAAATAAAGGGCAATTTGGGCAGATTTTCTACCCATGCAATTACAGTCTAACAAATATTTCAATTAAATCAGTTAATTGAAATTCTTAATTCAAGCAAATATGGCTATTAATTATAAAAGTTACTATTTCAATAATGCCCCAAAAAACATAGCATAAACTGTTAGAATATATCTGATATATATCAAAACCAATTAAAGAAACATAACATTTAATGCACATAAAATATAATGTAATGAACATACAAGTTCACAAGGGCCCACTGTGATTGATTCACTGCATTTCCCAGAAGTGAATCAAAGAGGGTCCTGCTTAATTTCCGAGCCGTAACTTTGAAAACGCTCATTAAGATGTGGTTTGTTTGACTTTTCAGACCTGAGCCGCTCAGCCGCCCCGATGGGAAGCTCGAGACCCCGCAGGATGGTTGCCCTCTTTGATTATGACCCGAGAGAAAGTTCCCCTAATGCAGACATAGAGGTGATGTCATTACTATTTTTAATAGTAGTAAAACAAAAAAGTGTCTGCGCTGAGTGAAGTGAGTCTATGCTGTGTGTGTGTGTCTAATGTTTGATCATCTCTCAATAACTCCAGGCTGAGCTGATCTTCAGTGCGGGCGACGTCATCTATGTGCTCGGTGACATGGACGACGATGGCTTCTACTATGTGAGTTTCTTCTCCTTCAGTGTTATTCTAATCTGTATGTAAGTATATCCATAGCACCGCCTTGCCTCATATTTTCTCAATGAAATCCAATACTAATACTAATTTTGATTCGAAAAAAAGTGTGTTACTCACAAAATATGAGCATTTTTGCTTTCGACAACTATTTGTAAGGTGGAGGAGTCTTGTATTATCCCTTTATAACCAGAAAAGCTGCCACAAAGACATGATTCATATCTTTCTCTGAGCCAGCTTACAGTTATTAGTTCAATTCTCAGCCGGTTTTTGCATGAATGACCTCATTTAAGGGGTTTGAGTGATTAATTATAAGTATCTAACCTGACGAAAATTTATTTATTCAACGTTGTCTACATTATATTGCATCTGCAGCAGCAAAGGGAACTTTTGTAAAGATACGTTTAGCCATTACTTTTTAAATGCATCATTATATTCAAATTGCAAACACACAAGGAGAGTCTCCGCATGAAAGACCCACGACTGCAGATGAACGTGCGACTACGTTTCTCTCCGAAACGCTAGGAAATTAAATTAGATTGAATGGCGGATTGTAACTGTGACAAGATGATTGACAGGGCAGTTTATGGTGACAGGATGATTGACAGGGCAGTTTATGGTGACAGGATGATTGACGGCAGTTTACGGCGACAGGATGATTGACTGGGCAGTTTACGGTGACAGGATGATTGACGGCAGTTTACGGTGACAGGATGATTGACAGGGCAGTTTACGGTGACAGGATGATTGACAGGGCAGTTTACGGTGACAGGATGATTGACGGCAGTTTACGGCGACTGGATGATTGACAGGGCAGTTTATGGTGACAGGATGATTGACGGCAGTTTAATGAATGATAGAAGTCTATAGAGTGTTATGTAAATGCTAGGTCAAAGAGATGTGTTTTTAGTCTAGCTTTGAACTGACAGACTGTGTCTGCTTCCCGGACAATGTTAGGAAGATTGTTCCAAAGTTTTGGTGCTAAATAGGAAAAGGATCTACCGCCAGCAGTAGATTTATATATTCTAGGTATTATCAACTGGCCGGAGTTTTGAGATAGCAATAGACGTGAAGGACTATAATGCGTTAAGAGCTCGCTCAAGTACTGGGGAGCTAAACCATTTAGTGCTTTGTAAGTAATCAGCAATATTTAAAAATTTATACGATGTTTAATAGGGAGCCAATGCAGTGTTGACAGAACCGGGCTAATATGGTCGTACTTCCTGGTTCTGGTAAGAACTCTAGCGGCTGCGTTTTGAACTAGCTGTAGTTTGTTTATTAAGCGTGCAGGGCAACCACCCAGTAGAGCATTACAATAATCTAGCCTTGATGTCATGAACGCATGAACTAGTTGTTCCGCATTTGTCAATGAGAGCATATGACGTAATTTAGATATATTTTTAAGATGGAAAAATGCGGTTTTACAGACACTAGACACGTGACTTTCAAATGAAAGATTGGTATCAAAGAGCACACCCAGGTTCCTAACTGACGACGAAGACTTAACAGAGCAGCCATCAAGTGTTAGACGGTATTCTAGGTCATTACGTGAGGAAGTTTTTTGTCCAATAATTAGAATCTCTGTTTTTTCAGAATTTAGTAGTAGGAAATTACTAGTCATCCAGTTTTCATCAGCAATGCATTCCGATAATTATGTGAATTGGTGAGTTTCGTTAGGTTTGGAAGAAATATAGAGCTGAGTATCATCAGCATAACAGTGAAAGCTAATTCCATGTTTCCTAATGATATCTCCTAAAAGTAGCATGTACAGAGTGAACAGCAACGGTCCTAGTACTGAGCCTTGTGGTACGCCATACTGAACTTGTGATCGATAAGACATCTCTTCATTTACTGCTACAAACTGATAGCGGTCAGATAATATGATTTAAACCATGCTAGTGCAATTCCACTAATGCCAACATAGTTTTCTAGTCTATATGCTATCTAGTCTCGAGGTCATGAATGCATGAACTAACTTTCTGCATCAGAAACAGATAGCATGTTACGTAGCTTAGCAATGTTTCTAAGGAGGAAAAAGGCTGTTCTTGTAACATATGAAATATGATTTTCGAAAGACAAGTTGCGGTCTAGTATAACACCCAGTACAAAACCTTGTACAAGGTTTTGTGGGTAGTTTTTTGGACCAATAAGTAATGCCTCCGTTTTGTCTGAAATTAAAAGCAGGAAATTACACGTCATCCAGCATTTTATATCTTTGAGACACTCTGTCAATTTAAATGAGTTAGTGTTTTCATCTGGTCGTGATGAAATATATAATTGAGTGTCATCAGCATAACAGTGGAAATTAATTCCATGTTTTCTTATAATATTACCAAGTGGCAGCATATATATTGAGAATAGCAGAGGGTCTAAAACCGATCCTTGTGGCACTCCATAGTCTACTGACGTTATCTTCGATTTTTCCCCATTTAAACAGACAAAATGATAACGGTCTGATAAGTACGATCTAAACCAGCTTAATGCCTGTCCCTGAACACCAGTGTAGTTTTGTAGTCGATCCAAGAGTATTTTATTATCTATAGTGTCGAACGCAGCGCTTAGATCGAGTAGAACTAGTATTGAGATACAGCCTTGGTCAGAAGCTAAAAGTAAATCATTTGTAATTTTGACTAGCGCAGTTTCTGTGCTATGATGCGGTCTGAATCCCGACTGGAATTTTTCATAGATATCATTTTCTTGCAAGAAAGAGCACAATTGAGCGGACACAACTTTTTCTAGTATTTTAGACATAAATGGAAGATTTGAGATGGGTCTGTAATTTGCTAAGTTATTTGGATCTAATTGCGGTTTCTTAATGAGAGGTTTTATTACTGCCAGCTTGAATATTTTTGGAACATGACCTAAAAATAAAGATGAGTTAATAATATTAAGAAGAGGCTCTTCCACTACAGGTAACACTTCTTTCAGTAGTTTAGTGGGTATTGGATCTAAAAACATGTTGTTGGTTTAGATGCAATGATAAGTTTATTTAGCTCTTCCTGTCCTATAGTTGTAAAGCGGTGTAGTTGTTCTAGAGGGGCGATAATTGAGGCTGAATCAGAAGACACCATAAAAGATTGTACATTTACAATTGTGTTTCTGATGCTTTCTATTTTCTCATTAAAGTAGTTCATAAAATCATTACTACTATATTGTAATGGAATATTTTGCTCTGGTGATGTTTGTTTATTTGTTAGTCTAGCTACGGTGTTGAATAAAAACCTTGGATTATTTTGGTTATTTTCTATTAGCTTGCGGAGATGCTCAGCCCTGGCTGCTTTTAGAGCCTTTTTATAACGTGACATATTGTCTTTCCACGCGATTCTAAAGACCTCTAAATTAGTTTGTTTCCATTTACGCTCTAAGTTACGAGTTTCTCTCTTGATAACATGCGTAGCACTGTTGTACCAAGGTGCTTTAGTTTTCTCTCTAACCTTTTTTAATCTAATTGGTGCAACAATTTCTAGTGTACTAGAGAAAATGGTGCTCAAACTGCTAGTCATTTCCTCTAGTTCATCTGTTTGTTTGGGTTCACTGAGCAGCTGAGATAGATCAAGGGATTCTAATAACTTTCGACCTATTTCTACCCTTCCTTTTACTACAAAAGCATTGGAGAAAACGGTTCTGAATCAACTCCAATCTCATCTTAGCGCAAATCAAATTCTTGAAACTTTCCAGTCTGGTTTTAAGCCTCTGCACAGCACAGAGTCTGCGCTTTTAAGGGTTTCTAATGATATACTGTTAGCAACCGATGCTGGTGACTCTGTGATCCTAATACTGTTAGACTTAACCTCGGCCTTTGATACAGTTGATCATAAAACTCTATTATCCCGACTAGAATGCTCTGTGGGCATCCAGGGAACTGTCCTCAGCTGGTTTAGATCTTATCTAACAAATAGAAGTTTCTCTGTTAAACTGGGTAATTTTTCTTCCTCGCCAGCTCAACTCTCCTGTGGAGTGCCGCAGGGGTCTATTCTCGCACCCATTCATTTTTCCATATATTTACTTCCTCTGGGCTCCATTTTCAGAAAGCATGGCGTATCATTTCACTGCTATGCAGATGATACACAAATTTATTTCCCTCTGAAACGCAACAAAGATACTGCACTAAAATGTCTTTTTGCATGCATAGAGGAAGTAAAAATGTGGTTTTCTCAAAACTTCTTATTTATGAATGAATCCAAGACCGAGGTTATAGTCTTTGGCCCCCATGACAACTATAATAGCAGCAACATTGATCTGGACTATCTTGATCCAAAGTCATCTTGCATTAAGAACCTAGGTGTTCTCTGGGATCAAAACCTGAAATTTGAAAAACAAATCAATGCGGTGATTAGTTCTTGCTTTTTTCAGTTACGTCTTCTCTCTAAAATTAAATCCTCCCTTTCTGAGAAAACACTAGAGATTGCAATCCATGCGCTCATTACATCGCGGTTGGACTATTGCAACTCTCTCTACTTCGGCATACCCAAACAGTCTATTGCGCGTCTCCAATTAGTACAGAACGCTGCTGCAAAGTTCCTCAAAAGAAAACGCAAATTTGAACATGTTTCACCTATCTTAAAATCTCTGCATTGGCTACCTGTGCATTTTAGAATCGAGTTTAAAACTCTTTTATTTGTTTTTAAATCCGTAAATAATCTGGCACCGAGCTATTTGTCTGAGCTACTCTGTCCACACAACCCCACACGAAACCTGAGGTCTGGTGATCAGAGACTTCTGTCTGTCCCCAGATCTAGGTTAAAGAATAGAGGGGACAGAGCCTTTGCTGTTGCTGGCCCTAGGCTGTGGAACAGCCTTCCGGTTTACATCAGAGCTGCTCAATCTGTAACTGTTTTTAAATCCTCTCTTAAAACCTATTTTTTTTCTTTAGCTTTTAATTCATTGTGAGCTTCTGTCATGATTGTGTGGTTTGTCTTTGTTCTTTATCTTGTGTATTGTTCAGCACTTTGGTCAGCCCTGTTTGCTGTTTTTAAATGTGCTATATAAATAAATACAAACTTGAAACTTGAAACTTGAGATCAGGTAAGCTATTTGAGAATCTACCATTAGGCCATGACTGCCCCATGAACTCAGTATTATTAAATTAGCCGATATTAGGCCCTATTTTGCAGAATATTTTTTTTCAATTAAGCATTTTTAAGATCATGTCAGATGTCTGTGAGATCTGGCACTGTTTTTCTGTTGCTACTTTGGATCCCCACAATATCTCATGTAAGCGACGGTTTCATAGTAAGCTCTCTTAAGGACATGTTTAATAAGATCCTACCGAAAAAAGTTTTCACATTTTCATCACACACATATTTAAAACACATTTATTTTATTTATTTATTTGTTTGTTTGTTTATTTTATTTAAATTGTATTTTTTGTTTAATTTTTTTTCTTTCTTCTTAATTTTCTTATTTTTTTATTTATTTATTTTAATTTAATTTTTTCTTTCTATTTATTTTATTTTATTTTCTATAATTTTTTTATTATTATATTATATTATTATAATTTTTTTATAATTTTTTTAAATTTTATTATTATTATTATTATTATTAATTTTTTTGCAGAATATCTTTTTCAAGATGCAGGGCTGCGTAAATAAATAGTGTAAAAGTATGATCAAGTATGATTGAATGCGCATAAGCAAAGCAGCAGTGCATGATGGGTTTTTGTTGATGTTTTCAGGGGGATCTCAATGGACACAAAGGCCTCGTGCCTTCCAACTTCCTGCAAGCTTTTCCTGAGCCGGAAGAAGACGCCGTGACCGAGAGCCGTAGAGACGCACAGGTGTGTGTGTGTGTGTGTTTACTGCACGCATTACCGTCAATCATTGCATGCGTCTTCCATTCTGTTCTGTCCATCACAGCGTTACTGTGTCATTGATTAACAGCATTAGTTTCTCCAGCTGTCTTTTGTTCTGCATGTCGTCTTATGTGTGTTTTATCTCTTTGTGTTTGTTTTATTTTTGCATGTTTTCAGAAGCACAGGAAAGGTGTTCACTTTAAACAGTGACCGTAAGTCTTTCATAGATCTGAAACCCTCTCTAGTGTCTCCTTTCCTAAAAACCGTGACTAAACGGTATTATCATATATTACTGTGAAAACTGATGAATTATACCAAAGGTTAATGGGTTAGTTTGAAATGACACATCATCAGTTACTCGCCCTCTTTTTTTCCAAACCCGTATGAGTGACTTTCTCTCTGTATAACACAAAAGGAGAAGTTTAACAGAGTGTTTTTCTATGTTGTCAAGCTTAACTTATATTATAATGTTTTAAAGATCCAATATTGTAGAATCTCAAAAAACTGACTGCACATCATTCCAAACTCTCTTCTTTTTCACATAAAATTAAATTTTACAGTGATATTTCATCCCCAAAACAATTCTGTCAGTCAGTGCGTCCAATTATGTTTGTTTTAGTATTATTTATATACTATTATAGCATTTAATAAAATGCTGAATAGGTGTTTTTATGTTGTTGTTTTAATTTTAGTTTGTTTTTGGCAATTTTGTTGTGTGTTTGTCATTAGTTTGTATTTGTTTTTGTTCAGTTTTTTGTTTTAGTTTAGTTTTTATTTATTTCCAATTAGCAACATTTCTAATTTAGTTTTTTCTTCTATTTACTTTTGTAATATTTAATTTTATTTCAGCTTTCAAACATTATTCAATAATTTTAGTTTTAACTAAATTATAATAAGCCTAATATGGACCCCAAACCTTCTTAAAAATATGTTTTGTGTCCTACAGAAGAAAGTGTCTGAAGTGTTTTTTAGCTGTACTAGCCCTGTAATCTCAACTCAATATTTCATGTTCATTTATTGTGTCTTCATGTCATGATTTCTCTCTCCCTTTATGACTTTGAGCTGAAGCGTTTTTAAGATCATGTCAGATTTGGCATTGTGTTTTTCTGTTGCTACTTTGGATCCCCACAATACTAATGTAAGCGACGGTTTTACATAGTAAGCTCTCTCAAGGAAATGTTTAACAAGATCCTACTGAAAGTTTAAAAAATTCCTCATACATATACTGTATTTAAAGGGACATTGTGTAGGAATTTCTCCCATCTAGCGGTGAAATTGTATTTTGCATTCAAACGAATTGTGCTCTCCAGCGCCTCGCTTTTTCAAATGCGTGTTGCATCTACGGTAGCTGTTATGTACCACAAAGCTATGACAGGATGTCTTCTAATAGCACTTCGTCGAGTTTTCCTTCGGGTGAACAGGTTTGTTATTTCAAACTGCAACTTGACACAACGAACAAACGAATGTTACAGTATGAATTACTGACTGACTCGCCGGGGCCGTGAAGCGCCTCTCACTGCTCTGCTCCTCCGTTTCTGCTGCTTTCAGTCACGTGACGCTCTGAACGAAAACGCGTTGTGGAAATGCGTTGGCCTGGTACTTTTTGACCCTCTCTGCTATTATAGTTTTTCAAGATGGCGGAACGACATGGAAGCCTCCGTGGACCTTCCCGTCACATGTATATAAAGATAATAAATTCTTCATTTACGAGGATAAGTCAGATAATTGGCAGAGGTATTTGTACACCATTGAGGACATATTTATGAATAAAAATATTGATTTTAGATAATAAAATACCTTAACTACACATTGTCCCTTTAAAACAAAAAAAATGTTAATAACATTTTTATTTATTTATTTTTTGGTTTTGCATTTTTTTATTTTATTTTTTTGAAATTATTTATATTTAATTTTTTTATTTTATTTTTATTTTATTTTTCATTAAAAAATTCTTTATTTTAGAATTTTTTTGCTAAATTTATTTAATTGTATTTTTCATAAAAAATATTTTTTTATAATTGTTTTTGCAGTTTTTTAAATTATTGTTATTATTATTTTATTTATTATTATTATTATTATTAATATTATTATTATTATTATTATTATTATTATTATTATTATTATTATTATTAAAAATATTTATTCCTTTCTTTATTTAACTCTGTGTAATTGTCTTTGTCTTGCGTCTGCCAGGTGAGCCTGACAGAATCCCCCGAGCATCTGGATCCCGTGAGCTCGTCTCAGCCAGAACCGACCCCTGACCCGAACCCGGCCCTGAGCGGCTCTCCTCCGCTCCCCGACGCCTCTCCGCCCGAGAAAAAGAAGAAAGGCTTCTTCTCCAAAGGCAGAAAGCTCTTCAGAAAGCTGGGCTCCAGCAAGAAGGAGTAGCGCATCTGGCTGTGAGCGGGAAGGATCTGCAGATTGCACTTTTCCTCGTGTGTGTGTGTGTGTGTGTGTGTGTGTGTGTGTGTGTGGTGTCAGTTTGAGTGTGTGTCCGTCTGGTATGACTGAACAAAAAGAGAATCGTTCTCATTCTCTGATTTTTTGCCATTATGATGCAAATTTACCAGCGCTTTCGTGTGTCGGACTGTTTCTTCTTTTTGCAAGGCAAATAATCGCAATAGGAGTTTCACCAAAGCTGTGAATAGCCAACTTTAATATCAGTATCTAGACATGAAATAACAATCAAGCATCATCCACTGAAAGGCAAAGCACACTTATGAGGAGATATGAAATAATGTTTATTCCAAGAATTCTGGAAAATAAAACGGGGAGTGACAAAATAAAAGTCACTACAGAAATATTTTGCACTACAAGTAGGGTCCAAGACTGCAGAACTGTGTCCCTTTATCCGTTTTATGTTGATAATGTTTAGCGGTTAAGACTAGAAGATGTGGCGTTAATTCAAACCAGTGAGTAATTCTGACTCAAAACTCAAATCTTTGCATATTATTCCAGTTATTTTTACTAGAGAAAATATGAATGATCACCGACGAGGCTGAAAGCTTCTCATATGTTTGATATTACGTCCCACTTGCAGCTGAATCCATATTTTCTGCAGTTTCACATTATTATTATTATTCTACTGAGAATAGCGTTTTATTATATTCTACACACTTATGTGCTTTTTTCATTGAGATTAATCAATGAGAATTTCATTATGCGTTATTATTTAAAACTTTCATTGGCTCAAAATTTAAACGCTACATTTATAATCAGCTTTAACTTCTTGATTTATGTAATTTTCATGCTGAAATGGCATTATGAACCACATTATTTTGATCCGTCCGTAAACGCAATATCGTGCGTCTGATGCTGTACAGGCTTTATTGATCATAATGAACTCTCTGTACCTTCGCCTTTTCTCAAACACATAGACATGGAACTCTAATAACAATAATAATTCATTCACTTATATCTGATATGGTATAAATGTACGTGTGTGTGTGTGTGTGTGAGAGACAGAAACATTGGCTTCTTTCTGCATGAGCTCTTGTCTTAACTTTTTCTCAATGTAATTTTTTGTTCCTCTTTTCTTTTCCTCCGTTTTAAGAGCGTTGTAAAGTCACAGCATGTGAGCATAACACCACACACACACACAAACACACACACACACACACACACACACACACACACAAACACACACACACAAACACACACACACACACACACAAACACACACACACACACACACACACACACACACACACACACACACACACACACACACACACTCTTGACTTCATATTGCAACATGTAACATGCTGGTAAAGTTAGTTTAAAATGCTAGCATGTGTTTTTTGGTCTTACATGGCTCAAATGATTTCTCAGGTTGAACTGCTCATCAGTTTTGCGTCTTAAGTCAGCTCGTGCTCATCTTAGACGAGACTGTCTAAAACACACAGTTGATCCTCTTGCCAAAAAAACTACAGCGACTAACCACCAATCACAGAGCGCCAGCCGTTTAGAGGGGCGGAGCTAGGACTGAAACGACCTCACAGACAGGAAGTAGGTGAAACACTGCAAAAAATTAGTTTTTGGAAACCTAATCAAGACACATTGAGAAGCAAAATGTTTTTCTGAAAAATATGTGTTGCTTAAAACATGAATTCTGCCAAATAAACTTGAATTACGCTTATTATTCTTATTGCATTGGCTGATATTTTTCTAGTTTTATGCATAGACTTTCATACATTCTTTGGAAAACTAGTCATTTTGCTTTGAAAACAAGACAAAAATACTTCTTTTTTGCAGTGTAGGCAGAAAGCATTGTTTTTAGCATTACTTCATGCTACTTTGATTGTGCTGAGTTATTATAATGCATTAAACAAGCTTATTTTTGCTTATTTTAATGGGGTAGAGATGCACTGTACAGCCCCTGGATCTAAACGTTCCTCTCGCTGCACTATGATCCAGACGCATGCTGTGATTCCCACGAGGATCTGACCGTAATCATTGCTACTGCAAGTAGGCGTATCCTAGGCCATAATAAAACTAGCCTTATAAGACCTTGCTTAGTCTTAACTTCAAGTTTACTACAGCTGTGTTTGTAATGACTGCATGCATGATGGTTTTCCATCTATACTCGGCCTTATTTATTCTATTTATGTGTCGTAGTAGTTGCACGTACCTTGCGTTTGTGTGCTTTGTAAAAATTGATGTTCTTCCTCAGTGTTTTGTCCAGTATGAATATCCAAACATTCTCAAATCATGATGCAATTACTGGAGAAGCAGAATGACTGAAGATATTAAGTTAAGTGAAAATTAACTGACCAATAAGGGCAGAAAAATCCACTTAATTTAAAGGGAAAACGAGATTATTTTTCTGACCCCATTGGCAGATATATTTGTTCTTGTTTCAAGTCTTTTTTTTTCTTCTCAAGTAAATGCATCTTGATTTAAAAATGTTTATTTGCACTGGAACACAAGACAGAAAGAAAATCATTTTTTTTGCTGTGCGGTGTTGAGGTCAGTGTATTTGTGTGATTTGAGGTATGATATTTTCATACATTCAGAAAGAGACTCTATTCTTGTGTCCGTAACAGAAGCTGGATGTTTTTTGTACATTTTTCTAATGCGTTTTTTTTTTGTGTGGAAACTTACCTGTAAATAATGCTTCTTTTTGGTAAAGTATTTTTTGTGCATGCCGAAACAATGTTTTTGGATAGTCACACGGGCATCATGCTTCGTGAGGGACGTCGTAGTGATTTACTTGAATGACTTGTTGCAATATGGACTTTTTACAGAAATAAAGTATATTTTCACATAAAATGAGTTTGTGTTGTGAATGATGGACTCAGAGACAAAACCGTTTTATTTCTTTGTTTTATTGACGTTTAAAAATCACATTGCATTTCAGAAGACACATGTTTTTGATGATTTAGCAGAGAAAGCTGGCTCTGGTTTCTGTAAGCGCACGACCGTCTCACGTGGACGTGTTTTGACACTATGAGACGTGTGCAGCTTTACGAAACACAGCGACTTCCTTTCTCTTTCCCGTCGTTCTGCGTCGAGCGCCGTGAAGTTTCCCAGCAGCCAACAGTACACTCATCCATAAAGTAGGAAACACTACACTGTGGCGAGGGGTTTAGTAGTGCTTTCTACTTTATGGATGACTGCACTGTACATCCCAGTGTCCAGGTGTCCATGTCTCCTCTGGAGCTCCTGATAAACGCTTGAGATCTCAAGCTCCTCCTTCACACACACACACACACACACACACACACACACACATTTCCACTGGTGCACAACATGTGAACCCCACCCAAACTTTACACCGGCTTTAAACTGCTATTTGAACAAATGACCTGCAAAAATCAAACAGTTTTCGCAACAGTTTTCATTGAACCAAATTATTTGGTGCACAATGTTCAGACTTAAAACAAATATACTGCATTTTGTTGAATTGCATTAAAGTCTTTACACAATTACATCAACTTCTGAAAACGGTTGGATTGAAATAAAAATGTTAGAAATGCACAATGCGTCACAAAACCAACATCTTCCCTTTACACATGGCAGCCATTTTGAGCGACATGATTAAGCTCTTCCTTCAAACAAAGGCGTTTTCTTACAGATACATATTTAAAATGCTCGTGTGTATTAAAAAAAGAAACTTCAATGATAGAAAAAAATGCACATTGTTGGCTTTTAACATTTTAGATGAACAGAAACAGAATTAAAAAAAATTTTTTTGACGTGATTAGTTGATAATCAATATTAAAATACAACACTATTTGTTGCATTCCAAAAATTGTGGACTTTTAACATTTTAGCTTAACAGAAACAATTCTTAAAAACAATTAGACTTTTATCGGACAGATTTCGTACATGCGTCAATGGATAATCCAACATGGCCCAACGTTGAAGTGAAAAATGTGAAAATATCAATGCAGAAGATTAACACAAAGTTACTCATCTTGTGATACAGTAATAAAAAATGTTAAAAAAATAAATAAAATCTTCCTAGTATAACCACAGGGATACGTTACCGTTCTGGCTGGGTTACATCCGTACCTGTGGATCAAGCCCAGTAGTGATATATGTGCCCAGTTCTTCTCCAGTGCTGTTTCCGGGGTCTGTTAGCCTCTTCCTCTCCAGCCCAAGTAGAAATGGGCCTAAAAGAGGAGAAGTGCTGGTATTTAACCTCGCTGCCACCCACGTGTTCCTCAACCACACCGGAAGAGGCATAACAGTCAGATCCTCACGCTCTTCTGTCATTCGCTGCTTCTGCCCACCGCTCACGCATATTCACGTCCGAAGACACGCAGCGTTCGTGACGTCTTCGTTTAACAGGTGCACTTTCAGAGAGAAAAACTCATTTAGAGGTCTCAGTTCAGGTTAATGCCAATTAGTACGATTAAATAGTGCGAATAATAAAAACTTGTTTTGTGGGGTTTTTCTCTATTGAAAAAGGATGCATACTATTTTATAATTAGGGGGGGGGGGGGGGGTCAGATGTTTAAGAAGGTTTAAATGAACACACACATGTCATAGATAAGAGTTTCTCAGCCTTATCTTCCTTTCTATTCTCCTGAGCTCTTTCGGTTTGTTGCTTAACAGTTGCAACACAAGAGGAAATGCCAAAGTGTGTCTCTTAAATCCCCATCAGAGGGAAGTGAATGATCAGTCGCTGGGAGAAACCAGGACTTTATCAAATCCAGACCAAGAAATGCACAGTTCACTGAATTCATGTCTAAAATGAAGTAGATGATGCCTAAAAGTGAAGATATGATCTGTTCAGGCACAGGAAGGAGCCGTAGAGCAACTCGCGTGTGTGTGTGTGCGTGTGTGTGTTATTTCCTGTGTGCAACACCTGCAAAAGATATGCAAACATACTGACAGAACAAATGCTAGTGCTTAAAGAATATTATTTCATTTTTTAAAAGCATTTTTGATTGCATGATGCAAGGAGCGTCTTCCAGCTGTGGTTTAGTTGGACGTTTCTGCTCAAGATCAGTCGATTAATGAGAAAGTAATGATTAATGTGTGTGTGAATGTGATTTTTAACCCAGATCTCTGGAGCGTGGTGGTTTTAAGAGGGTCTGTTCTGTCTCTTTAGCGGTTATTGACATGCACACGAGGTTTAAAGTGGCATGAAACCACAGCGTTCTTCTCTTTCTTCTTTATATCTGAACAAGGACAACAGAAGCTTCCTTCTCATTTAGAGCGGCTTCGGTTTGAAGGCCTGAGCGTGTATTTTCATACAGGGAACACCGGCCCGGGTTTCAATTCCCCAGCTCTCTTTATCAGACCAGCCTTTCAAAGTCTGTTTGCAACCATGACAACCTGACGAGACGATGTGTGTGAGAGCTGAACCAGGGGATTTTTCAAGTGTGTGTATGTGTGTGTGTGTGTGTGTGTGTGTGTGCTTGAGGTCAGAGCCGCATGGTTTTTGAACAAATATAAAAAGCTGAGTGGAAAAAGGTGTGGTGAGAGAGATGTGATCTGAAGTTGACTCTCGTCTTGTTTGGTTTCACTATGACACATGTACCCGTTTCAGTGCCTTTGTCCTGCAAAAAAGGGAAAAAGCATTGAGAATGTTTTGCATCAAAAATAACGCTATTTTAAACTGAGACATTTTGTTACATGTT